>NC_069504.1:643154281-643294281 GCF_027579735.1 Bombina bombina
GATCCCATATATGTTTATATAGGTAATCTATTTTTAATTTTTTAATTTTGTCACAGTGAGTAAAATCAACAGCAAACTTATAGGGGTATGAAACCCAAATGTTTTCTTTCACGATTCAGATAAAGCATGCAATTTTAAGCAACTTTCTAAATGTATTCCTATTATTAATTTTTTTTCATTCTCTTGGTATATTTATATGAAAAAAGCAGGAATGTAAGGTTAAGTAGTAGGAGTAAAATTAGTAAGTTGCTTAAAATTGCCTGCTCTATCTGAATCACGAAAGAAAAAAATGGGTTTCATATCTTATTAAAGTGGCCACATTTACCTCACTTATTACAGTCACTGGAGGATTTTAAAGCTCTTTTTAAACAGTTTTACTTATGTTTATATAAAGCTAGTAATTGTTCTTTAAAATACGTGTGAAACACTTGAGTGGTTATAAAGCAATAATGTCTTACTAATTGGAACTACTAGAACTGGTGAGATAGATGTTTGTCCCATCTGCATTTTAGATGAAAAAGCACACACTATACTATGTCATAGAATGTAGCCCAGCAATCTTGCACACAAAGGGGCTTGTCATATTGGCACAGGATAGGCTCCTTAAAGGGACAGTATACACTCATTTTCATATAACTGCATGTAATAGACACTACTATAAAGAATAAAATGCACAGATACTGATATAAAAATCCAGTATAAAATGGTTTAAAAACGTACTTAGAAGCTTTCAGTTTAGCTCTGCTGGTAGCTGGAAAGCCCACTGCAAGTGGGAAATAAGACACTCCCCCCCCCCCCTTCTTTTGCATATGAAAAGACCCTTTATACAAGCAGGAGCAAGCTGGAGAAGGTAGCTGACGGTATTCTCATAAAACTTTGGGGCTTGGTTAGGAGTCTGAAAATCAGAGAAATGTTATTTAAAAATAAGCAAAACTATAAAAAAAATTTAAAAAACAACTTTATGGGCTATATAAATAGATCATCTACAAAACATTTATGCAAAGAAAAAATGAGAGTATAATATCCCTTTAAGAAACCTGCAGTGAGGTTTCATAAAGAACAGAGCATAGAATTGACTATCATCTATCTATCTATCTATCTATCTATCTATCTATCTATCTGATAAGACTTTTTTTTTCTAGGACCAGGGACCCTTTAAAACTGTAGCAACAAGATTCTCTCTCTCTCTCTCTCTCTCTCTCTCACATAAGACACTCTGAAAACATCAAGCGCTTGAAGAACTATTCACACCCACCCACAGAGAATCATGAGTAGTGTAAACAGCTCTGATTATTTTAGGGACACATGGAGTTTAAATACTATTCAGACATACATTGAAACACATAATCCTTAGCTCATTCTTAAACAGATGTATCTTACTAAGCTTTTCTAATATCTTTAGGTCTAAAAGTAGATTTGACATTACAACAGAAAAAAATAGGAATCATAAAATACACTTGTAATGTATAATTCTCCTTTGAATTGCCTTTGTGTGGTCAGCATTTCTTGCATGTGGCTAGAGAGTTCAACAATTCATGATTAACAACAAATGATAGTATTAAGTTTGATACAATAAATATACATAATATATAGTTATAGTTAAAAGTAATGAGGTAAATAAGGATACATACTTATAAGATACAAAGTATAACATAATATACATAATATAACATAATGTACTTACACTATCTATCTCTCAGAAAGACACCAACTAAATTCATAGATCTTATTTATTTCTGAAAGGAAATGTTTCAATAGGCCACATTACACAAATAATACTACAAAAGTTTTTATTTGGAATCATTTAAAAGATGGACTTGGTAGATATTACCACAGCTTGACTCAAGCAATTTTCTCAAAAATAGAAAATAAATTAAATATAAATAAATATATATTCAAATAAATACATAAAAAAATCATATCTTTGTTAATTATGTTTCCCCCCCATACAAATACATATACAAATCCCTTAATGGAAGCTAAATTCATAAAAAAATGCCTGGAAACATCTTGGACTATGGTTGAAAGAGCAGTCTACTTGATATCTGTTTTATTGTTTAAAAAGATAGATAATACCTTTATTACCCATTCCCCAGCTTTGCATAACCAACATCGTTATACTAATATACTTTATAACCTATAAGTTTGCCTGTTTGTAAGCCTTGTAGGCTTCCCCTTTTTGAGGGCATTTTATTAGGTTTTTAAATCTTGCACAACAGCCAGACAGTGCTAGTTCATGTGTGCTATATAGATAAAATTGTACTCACTCCCATAGGGAATGATAACAGTTATACAAGAACCAGTACTGATTGGCTAAATACAATATTGTAAAAAGCACTGAGATAAGGGGCAGTCTACAGAGGCTTAGGCAGATACAGGTAATCAAAGAAGTAAAAATCATATTAATATAACTGTTGGTTAAGCAAAACTGGGGAATGGGTAATAAAGGGATTATCTATTGTTTTAAACAAAAACATATTTCAAGTAGACTGTCCCTTTAACTGAACAAAACAGACTCAGATTCATGTATAATTTACACAAACATACTGCTTTTACATTCTCATTTAATTTGCTTAATCACACTCAGAGTATGCCCAATATATGTCAAAATGTATTCACATACATATGGACCCTCATAAATGTTTTATTTATGCATCTATAGCCAGATCCATGGGTATTTCAACAATAATACTAATACATCTAGATTAAGGAGCATTAGTTAAAAATTCACACAAATATATTCAGATCCTAACACATCCATAGTTTAATTGCACAATACACAAAGCACAGGCAATCTTTTATAAGTATTATAAAGCAAAATAGTCAAATAACTTGTATAAACATTACAAATACAGTGACATTTGATTTTCATACACGTGCAGCAGAAAAAAATGCTTTATTCTTGTGAATCCTTGTTTAAAATAAAGGAAAAGCTGTAAATAAATAAATAAATAAATAAATAACATTTTAAATAATGTATGTATGCAGTAACAACTTAAAGGGACATGAAACGCAAAATGTTTCTTTCACAATTGATATAGAGCATACAATTTTACACAACTTTAAAATTTACTTCTATTATCTAGTTTGCTTCATTCTTGTGGTATCCTTTGTTGAAAGAGCGGCAATGCACTACTGGGAGCTAGCTGAGCACATCAGGGGCCCAATGATTTAAACCTTGCAATTTCAGATGTGTTTTTTTCTCACAATTCAATTCCATACACGCCCATAAAACACCCATGTTCAGCCCATTTTACAAAAAACAACAATTACTCTTTGTATTTTGTACTTAAAAGAAAGAATTTCTAAATGGCTTTTGTACATCCAGTTAACGTAAATGACGATTTACGCTGTTCATATTTAATACGATTTATTCCTGAGTAATATACACACAAATTTTACATTTTTGATAAAATACAATTCTTGGTGACGATTTTTGATGCACCTTAACAATACATTTTTTTTCCTACCTATTTTTGTGTGAATGGCTCAATTATTTGTTCTGTCACATTTTTAAAATACTAGTTTTATTGTGCACTTTGTAATGAATGCATGGCCTCCCCATACAAAAATGCAGGCTAGCCAGCCCAGAGACCATTAGATCATATGGTCCAAGGTAAGCTAAGGACAGCAGTCACATAAATCAACAGCTAGTGGCATACGTCAATCCCCCCAGACTTTTCTGACTGGGGAAATTGACAGCCCTTGCTTGTGCATGATTGGCTGCTCACAAGCAGGGGGCAGCATTGCACACTAGCCATAGTGTGCAATGGTAAATCTGCAATGGTAGTGTGCAATGATAAAATGCCCCTTTCCACCTTCATTTCTTAAATCTTGCCCTTGGTGTGTACTCGAGGGTAAATCAAGTTGCAAAAAGAAAAAGATTTAGCATTAGATTATGAGCGCGATATTTGCGCTCTGCTCAGTAATACTGGAGCACATAAATGTGCACTGGTATTATAAGTTATAAGTTGAACACAATGCGAAGGCAACCTCACATTCCCATTGCATGGAAGCTTTGCGCTCATGAGAGAGCACTTCCATAGGTTCCAATGGGAGCCTCATTCTGATGCCAGCAAAGGGGGTAAGTTGTGCATTGTTGAACAGCAAAGGTTATATATGTATATGAATAGGGACATCCTAAAACATTTAATGTGAAAATGTCTTAATGTAGCTTAGCAGTGGCGTCACTAGGGGGGTGCGGGAGGTGCGGGCCGCACCTGGGTGACACCCTCCAGGGGGTGACACCAAAAAATAGATTATTTTATTAGAGGCTGGCATTTGTGAACATTAGTGGGACTGGGGAAGTTGTAGACACACAATTTTTTTGCCCCTTGAGCCAGTGCTGCAATTTCAACAAATAGTTTTCCCGGCTGCTTTTGCTTGTTTGTACTTTGCTCCTCCCCTGCCCAATTTCACTATGAATGTTGTGGGTTTGCCGTGGGGCTTGCAAAGTTGCGCTGCTAGCCTAAACCTGCCTGCCTATCTGTGCTCACTGCTCAGTGATATGCGGCCCAGGGCTGTGCACTGACAGACTTGGAACAGAGTCAGAGAGCAGAATTTTCATAGTTTGCGTGCCTAAACCTTTTCTCCAGTGATTTATTTTAGAGTGCTCTGTTTATCTTTCATTTGATGTTCTGCTGAGCCAGGGAGCAGCTCTAGGCATGAGCTTCATAATTAATGCAGTGCAGTTTACATATTTTGTATGTGTGTGTCTGAGTTTTTGTGTGTCTCAGTGTTTTTGTGTGTGTGTTTTTGTGTGTGTCTGAGTGTGTTTCCGAGTGTTTGTGTGTGCATCTGAGTATGTTTTTAAGTGTGTCTGAGTGTTTGTATGTGTGTTTGCCTGTGTTTTTGTGTGTGTCTGCTTTCTGGGGGGGTGACACCATGACTTACCGCACCGGGTGACACCAACCCTAGTGACGCCACTGTAGCTTAATGAGTAAAACAGTGGCCAAATGTTAATCAATTGCTGCATAATTTTGCACAACCCAAGATTTCCACTATCCAAGCCTATCCTATAAGTTCCATGGATTTTGGTTTCTCACAAGGCAAATGAGTGACATTAAGCTTGTTTTTTGGAGAGCTTAATGTGACTTAATGTACAAAATTAAGCTTAGACGTTAACCAATTTCCACCAAACTGCTCACAATACATTAATCTATCTATTCAAACATATTCTGAAAATTTTAGTACATTTGACAAAACGTACCAAAAGTTATTCACATTTAACTATTTTTTTCCAATCCTAAAACATTTAATGTGAGCAGCTTAATGTAAAAAGAGCTTAATGTACCAAAATTCACCTAAACATCAATCAATTGCCTTGAAACTTTGCAAAAACTCAGTTTTTCACTTTCCAAACTGATCCTAGAAGTTTCATGGTATTTGGTTTCCCACAAGGCAAATGAGTGACATAAGCTTGTTTTTGGGGAGCTTAATGTGGCTTAAAGGGACAGTAAACCTTAAAAATAATGTTATATAATTCTGCACATAGTGCAGAATTATATAACATTATTTAGGTGCTATAGCCATAAAAGCATTTTTTTACCGTTTAATTTGCTAAAATACGACGCTTTTACAGACCCGCTCTCTGCTGAGCGGGTCTGTTATTTTTAGTCAGCGCATCGGGCCAGCTGTATAGTCACAGCCCGGCCCGACCGCGCCATAGCACTAAGTGCAGCTCGCTCCTGTCACAGGAGCGAGCTGCACTTAGTCTTATGGCGCGGTCGGGCCGGGCTGTGACTATACAGCTGGCCCGATGCGCTGACTAAAAATAACCGAGCCGCTCAGTAGAGAGCGGGTCTGTAAAAGCGCTGTATTTTAGCAAATTAAACGGTAAAAAAATGCTTTTATGGCTATAGCACCTAAATAATGTTATATAATTCGGCACTATGTGCAGAATTATATAACATTATTTTTAATGTTTACTGTCCCTTTAACGTACAAAATTGAACTTAGATATTAACCAATTTCCCCCAAACTTCTCACAATACATTAATCTATCTATTCAAACATCTTCTGAAAATTTCAGGAAATTTGATAAAACATACCAAAAGTTATTCGCATTTAACAATTTTTTTACAATCCTAAAACATTTAGGGCCCCATTACATATGCAGTGTCGCCCTCAAAATCCTCCGGTGCCAGATTTTACGTGATTTTGTTATTACATATACGGCGTAGCATACAAGTTACGTGCGTATATTTCACCTGTCGCTCGCAATTATTACTCCCAAGGGCTAACATGGGACCGCATTGTAAATCGGTATCCAATATCCAGCGCAAGGACTTAAGTGGCGAAAATGGAGAAATCTTACTCCATTTTTACCTCACCATAAAAGGCAGCTGAAGCAGGTCTTGCGCTAAGTATGGGAGCACTGTAACTCCCGAAAATGCCTGCAAAAATAAACTAACACCTAACGCATGCGCAATGTCTATCTACCTGTCAACCGCAATCCCCCACCGCAATAACTAATAAAGTCTATTAACCCCTATATCCATCATCAAACCCACACCGCAAGTAATAACGAAATTATTAACCCCTAAATCCGCCAACCCCAACATCGCAAACTACCTCTTAAAAACTATTAACCCTTAATCCGCCATTAATCCACAACTCAATAAACCTATTCAAGTATTAACCCCTAAACCGCCATAGCGCACATAGCCTATTAAATGTATTAACCCCTAATCTGCCACCACCAACTTCGCTGCCACTATAATAAAGTTATTTACCCCTAAACCTAAGTCTATCCCTAACCCTAACACCCCCTAACTTAAATATTATTTAAATAAAACTAAATAAAATTACTATTATTAACTAAATTATTCCTATTTAAAACTAAATACTTACCTATAAAATAAACCCTAAGATAGCTACAATATAATTAATAATTACATTGTAGCTATTTTAGGATTTATTTTTATTTTACAGGCAACTTTGTATTTATTTTAACTAGGTACAATAGTTATTAAATAGTTATTAACTATTTAATAGCTACCTAGTTAAAATAAATACAAATTTACCTGTAAAATAAATCCTAACCTAAGTTACAATTACACCTAACACTACACTATCATTAAATAAATTAAATTAATTAACTACAATTACCTAAAATTAAATACAATTAAATAAAATAAACTAAAGTACAAAAAAACACACTAAATTACAGAAAATAAAAAATTACAAGAAGTTTAAACTAATTACACCTAATCTAAGCCCCCTAATAAAATAAAAAGCCCCCCAAAATAATAAAATTGGAGCGATGTTGGGGTTGGCGGATTTAGGGGTTAATAATTTAGTTATTACTTTCAGTGTGGGTTTGATGGCGGATATAGGGGTTAATAGTTTAAATAGGCATATTGCGTTGTGGGGGGTTGTTGGTCTAGGGGTTAATACATTTAATATTAGTAATGAGAGGGGGGGGATTGTGGATATAGGGGTTTTACGTGTCAGGCTTATTTTTGGGAGGCATGTTAGACTTTTACGGGAGATTTGTTATTTTCTTTACTTTTCTTAGGCGCCTGCAGTTTCTAAAGTGCCATAAGTCACTGGCGACTCCAGAAATTTACGCTCATTTCTGGACATCGCTAGTTTATCCGACTTACGGCCCCGATGTGCGAGGTGAAATTACGGGCAGCGCAGGTTCCCATGCTTGCGCCGAAACCTGCGCCGTATATTTGATCGCGTCCCCAATGTGAGCAGCTTAAAGGGACAGTATACACTCATTTTCATATAACTGCATGTAATAGACACTACTATAAAGAATAAGATGCACAGATACTGATATAAATATCCAGTTTAAATCTGTTTAAAAACTTACTTAGAAGCTCTCAGTTTAGCTCTGTTGAAAAGGTAGCTGGAAAGCCCACTGCAAGTGGGAAATAAGACACTCCCCCCTCCCCCTTCTTTTGCATATGAAAAGACCCTTTACACAAAGCTGGAAAAGGTAGCTCACGGTATTCTCATAAAATTTTGGGGCTTGGTTAGGAGTCTGAAAATCAGAGCAATGTTATTTAAAATAAGCAAAACTATACATTAAAAAAAAAAAAAAACTTTATGGACTATATAAATAGATCATCTACAAAACATTTATGCAAAGAAAAAATGAGTGTATAATGTCCCTTTAATGTAAAAAGAGCTTAATGTACCAAAATTCACCTAATTTTCAATCAATTGCCTTGAAACTTGGCACAAACCCAGTTTGTCACTTTCCAAACCAATCCTAGAGGTTTCATGGATTTTGGTTTCCCACAAGGCAAATGAGTGACATTAAGCTTGTTTTTTGGGGAGCTTAATGTGGTTTAACGTACAAAATTGAACTTAGATGTTAACCAATTTCCCCCAAACTTCCCACAAATCATTAAGTTATCTATTCAAACATATTATGAAAATTTTAGGACATTTGATAAAACATACCAAAAGTTATTCACATTTAACTATTTTTTTTACAATCCTAAAACATTTAATGTGAGCAGCTTAATGTAAAAAAAGCATAATGTACTAAAATTCATCTAAACATCAATCAATTGCCTTGAAGCTTGGCACAAACTCAGTTTGTCACTTTCAAAACCTATCCTAGAAGTTTCATAGATTTTAGTTTTCCACAAGGCAAATGAGTGACATTAAGCTTGTTTTTTGGAGAACTTAATGTGGATTAACGTACAAAATTGAACTTAGACGTTAACCAATTTCCACCAAACTGCTCACAATACATTAATCTATCTATTCAAACATATTCTGAAAATTTTAGGACATTTGACAAAACGTACCAAAAGTTATTCACATTTAACTATTTTTTTACAATCCTAAAACATTTAATGTGAGCAGCTTAATGTAAAAAGAGCTTAAGGTACCAAAATTCACCTAAACTTCATTCAATTGCCTTGAAACGTGGCACAAATGAGTGACATTAAGCTTGTTTTTTTGGAGAGCTTAATGTGGCTTAACGTACAAAATTGAACTTAGATAGTGATGTCGCGAACCTAAAATTTTGGGTTTGCGAACGCGAACTTCCGCAAAAGTTCGCGAACGGGCGAACCGGGCGAACCGCCATAGACTTCAATAGGCAGGCGAATTTTAAAACCCACAGGGACTCTTTCTGGCCACAATAGTGATGGAAAAGTTGTTTCAAGGGGACTAACACCTCGACTGTGGCATGCCGGAGAGGGATCCATGGCAAAACTCCCATGGAAAATTACATAATTGATGCAGAGTCTAGTTTTAAGCCATAAAGGGCATAAATCACCTAACATTCCTAAATTGTTTGGTATAACGTGCTTTAAAACATCAGGTATGATGTTGTATCGATCAGGCAGTGTAAGGGTTACGCCCGCTTCACAGTGCGCAGTGTAGGTGATATACCTGCCCTGACCATGCTTTGCAGACCAGATATCAGTGGTCAGATGGACCCTTGCCCCAACACTGTGTGCCAGACATGCCATTATAACAGACTTATATGGCTTTGGCGTTGCTTTTTGGTAATTAGAAGGCTGCTAAATGCCACTGTGCACCACATGTGTTTTATGCCCAGCAGTAAAGGGGTTAATTAGGGAGCATGTAGGCAACTTGTAGAGTCAATTTTAGCTTATGTGTAGTGTAGTAGACAACCCAAAGTATTGATCTAGGCCCATTTTGGTATATTTCATGCCACCATTTCACCGCCAAATGCAATCAAATAAAAAAAAATTGTTCACTTTTTCACAAACTTTAGGTTTATCCCAGAAATTATTTACAAACAACTTATGTAATTATGGCATAAATAGTTGTAAATGCTTCTCTGGGATCCCCTTTGTTCAGAAATAGCAGACTTATATGGCTTTGGTGTTGCTTTTTGGTAATTAGAAGGCTGCTAAATGCCACTGCGCACCACACGTGTTTTATGCCCAGCAGTGAAGGGGTTAATTAGGGAGCATGTAGGCAGCTTGTAGAGTTAATTTTAGCTTAAGTGTAGTGTAGTAGACAACCCAAAGTATTGATCTAGGCCCATTTTGGTATCTTTAATGCCACCATTTCACCGCCAAATGCGATCAAATTTAAAAAAAACTTAATTTTTTTCTCGCAATTTTAGGTTTCTCACTGAAATTATTTACAAACAGCTTGTGCAATTATGACACAAATGGTTGTAAATGCTTCTCTGGGATCCCCTTTGTTCAGAAATAGCAGACATATATGACTTTGGCGTTGCTTTCTGGTAATTAGAAGGCCGCTAAATGCTGCTGCGCATCACACATGTATTATGGCTAGCAGTGAAGGGGTTAATTAGGTAGTTTGTAGGGAGCTTGCAGGGTTAATTTTAGCTTTAGTGTAGAGATCAGCCTCCCACCTGACACATCAGACCCCCTGATCCCTCCCAAACAGCTCCCTTCCCTCCCCCACCCCACAATTGTCCCCACCATCTTAAGTACTGGCAGAAAGTCTGCCAGTACTAAAATAAAAGGTTTTTAAAAATGTTTTAATTTTTTATAGCATATTTACATATGCTGTGGTGTAGCATCCCCCCTTAGCCCCCAACCTCCCTGATCCCACCAAAACAGCTCTCTAACCCTCCCCATCTGCCTTATTGGCGGCCATCTTGGGTACTGGCAGCTGTCTGCTATTATTTCACAGTCAAAAAAGTGTTGTTTTTTTTAAATGTACACTACTGTTACACCAGATATGAGTGGTGGCACTGGGCAAGTGGGCACAGTATACGCTGTGAGTCTGACACACATGCTGGCAGGCAGGCAACTGCAATTAGATTACACAGGGAGAAAAAAAAAAGCAGACTGATGTTCTAGCCCTAAAAAGGGCTTTTTGGGGTGCTGTCCTTACAGCAGAGATCAGATGAGTCCTTCAGGACTGTAGTGGAGACTGAATACACTAGCCTAGCTATTGATTTCCCTATTAAATCAGCAGCAGCTACACTGTCCCTACTCTCACTAAGAATGCAGCTTCCAAATGAATCTAAAATGGATGCTGTCCAGGAGGTGGGAGGGTCTGCTGCTGATTGGCTGTAATGTGTCTTTTGACTGTGAGGTACAGGGTCAAAGTTTACTCAATGATGACGAATAGGGGGCGGATCGAACATCGCATATGTTCGCCCGCCGCGGCGAACACGAACATGCTATGTTCGCCGGGAACTATTCGCAACATCACTAAACGTAGATGTTAACCAATTTCCCACAAACTTCCCACAAACATATTCAAAAAATTTCAGGACATTTAATAAAACATACCAAAAGTTATTTACATTTAACAATTTTTTTACAATCCTAAAACATATGGGGGCTTATTTATCAAAGTGTCTATCTCGGTGAATTCACAAGCGTCAATATGCTCGCCAGACATCGCTGCCATGGATCCACATACAATGCCCTTATTTATAAAAAAAACATCAAAAACAAGTGCATCAAGTACGGTGCGATGAGCATCGGACTGTTGTTAACTAACAGTCATCAATGTCGCAGTTATTCAGGTTTTTCCCAACTTTATTTATACCATTTCATTACTGTCCATGAACAAGCACATTTCTCTAAAGCTAATCTTTTAGAATAGGTTTGGAAAGTGAAAAACTGAGTTTTGTGCCAAGTTTTAAGGCAATTTATTGAAGTTTAGGTGAATTTTGGTACTTTAAGCTCTTTTTACATTAAGCTGCTCACATTAAGGCCTCTAGTTATCAAGGTCTGGCGGACCTGATCCGACAGTGCGGATCAGGTCTGCCAGACCTCGTTGTATACGGCGAGCAATACGCTCGCCGTATTCAGCATTGCACCAGCAGCGACCAATCGGCCACCAGCAGGGAGGTGTCAATCAACCCGATCGCACTCGATCAGGTTGATTTGCGGCGATGTCTGTCCGCCAGCTCAGAGCAGGCAGACAGGGTTATGGAGCAGCGGTCTTTGTGACCGCTGCTTCATAACTGCTGTTTCTGGCGAGCCTGCAGGCTCGCCAGAAACACGGGGCATCAAGCTCCATACGGAGCTTGATAAATATGCCCCTAAATGTTTTAGGATTGTAAAAAGATAGTTAAATGTGAATAACTTTTGGTAAGTTTTATCAAATGTCCTAACATTTTCAGAATATGTTTGAATCGATAGATTAATGTATTGTGGTAAGTTTGGGGGAAATTGGTTAACATCTAAGTTCAATTTTTTACGTTAAGCCACATTAAGCTCCCCAAAAAACAAGCTTAATGTCACTCATTTGCCTTGTGGGAAACCAAAATCCATGAAACTTCTAGGATAGGTTTGGAAAGTGACAAACTGAATTTGTGCTAAGTTTCAAGGCAATTGACTGAAGTTTAGGTGAATTTTGGTACATTAAGCTCTTTTTAAATTAAGCTGCTCACTTACGCCTAGATTTAGAGTTCTGGGCCAAAGGGGTGGGTTAGCTACGCGTGTATTTTTCCCCCCGCACCTTTTAAATACCGCTGGTATTTAGAGTTCACAGAAGGGCTGCGTTAGGCTCCAAAAAGGGAGCGTAGAGCATAATTCACCGCCACTGCAACTCTAAATACCAGCGGTGCTTATGGACGTGGCCAGCTTAAAAAACGTGCTCGTGCCAGATTCCCCCATAGGAAACAATGGGGCCGTTTGAGCTGAAAAAAAACCTAACACCTGCAAAAAAGCAGCGTTCAGCTCCTAACGCAGCCCCATTGTTTCCTATGGGGAAACACTTCCTAAGTCTGCACCTAACACACTAACATGAACCCCGAGTCTAACCACCCCTAACCTTACACTTATTAACCCCTAATCTGCCGCTGACCCCTGCATTATACTATTAACCCCTAATCTGCCGCTCCGTACACCGCCGCAAACTACGTTATCCTTATGAACCGATAATCTGCTGCCCCTAACCCCTGCCGACCCCTATATTATATTTATTACCCCCTAATCTGCCCCCCCCCAATGTTGCCGCTACCTACCTACAATTATTAACCCCTAATCTGCCGACCGGACCTCACTGCTTCTCTAATAAATGTATTAACCCCTAAAGCTAAGTCTAACCCTAACCCTAACACCCCCCTAAGTTAAATATAATTTTTATCTAACAAAATAAAATAAATCTTATTAAATAAATTATTCCTATTTAAAGCTAAATACTTACCGGTAAAATAAACCCTAATATAGCTACAATATAAATAATAATTATATTGTAGCTATTTTAGGATTAATATTTATTTTACAGGCAACTTTGTATTTATTTTAACCAGGTACAATAGCTATTAAATAGTTATTAACTATTTAATAGCTACCTAGTTAAAATAATTACAAAAGTACCTGTAAAATAAATCCTAACCTAAGTTACAATTAAACCTAACACTACACTATCAATAAATTAATTAAATAAACTACCTACAATTATCTACAATTAAACTTAACACTACTCAATAAATAAATTAAATAAAAATAAATACACTAACTAAAGTACAAAAAATAAAAAAAGAACTAAGTTACAAAAAATAAAAAAAGCACTAAGTTACAACAAATAAAAAAATAATTTACAAACATTATAAAAATATTACAACAATTTTAAGCTAATTACACCTACTCTAAGCCCCCTAATAAAATAACAAAGCCCCCCAAAATAAAAAAATGCCCTACCCTATTCTAAAATAAAAATTTAAAAGCTCTTTTACCTTACCAGCCCTTAAAAGGGCCTTTTGCGGGGCATGCCCCAAAGAATTCTGCTCTTTTGCCTGTAAAAAAAAACATACACTACCCCCCCAACATTACAGCCCACCACCCACATACCCCTAATCTAACCCAAACCCCCCTTAAATAAACCTAACACTAAGCCCCTGAAGATCTTCCTACCTTGTCTTCACCATGCCGGGTATCACTGATCCATCCAGAAGAGGGTCCGAAGTCTTCCTCCTATCCGGGGCTGAAGAGGTCCATCATCTGGCTGAAGTCTTTATCCAAGCGGGGGCTGAAGAGGTCCATCATCCGGCTGAAGTCTTCATCCAAGCGGCATCTTCAATCTTCTTTCTTCCAGCTCCATCTTCATCCCGCCGACGCGGAACATCCATCCTGGCCAACGACTTCCCGACGAATGACGGTTCCTTTAAGGGACGTCATCCAAGATGGCGTCCCTCGAATTCCGATTGGCTCATAGGATTCTATCAGCCAATCGGAATTAAGGTAGGAAAATTCTGATTACAAGGAACTCTGGAGTAATCCCACAGAACAATTCCATCAGAAATACAATAAACTAATTGATGATGCAAAGAAAAATGGCCTTATTTCAAATAAAGAAATCAAATTCTTAAATGTAACCCATCCTAAAACTGCTACTTTTTATCTGAACCCAAAAATCCATAAAAACAATAAACAACCTCCAGGTCGCCCAATTGTCTCTGGAAATGACAATTTAATCGAAAAAGCTAGTCAGTACATTGATCTCAGATTAAGACAATTCTTAACCCAACTTCCATCGTATGTGAGAGACACCATGGAAGTGCTACAGATCATCCAAGACATCCATATTTCCAAAACAACATGGTTAGTAACCTCAGATGTCGAATCATTGTACACTAGCATAAACCATAAATTGGGACTTAATGCTGTCAAATACTTTCTAGACATGTCAACAGACGAGAGCCAAGAATATAATGAATTCATGGTTAATTTACTCAAGTTCGTTTTGACCAAAAATTATTTCCTTTTTAACAACAAATATTACCTTCAGATCCAAGGAACAGCCATGGGTACTGCCTGCGCACCCACGTACGCAAACTTGTTTCTAGGCTGGTGGGAACAAACGCATGTTTTCTCAGATACTAATGACCAATATACCAAATATATCCCCATGTGGATTAGGTATATTGATGATATCCTATTTCTATGGGAAGGACCAGAATCTGAATTAGATATTTTCCTCAAACATCTGAATACTAACAAATTGAATATCAAACTAACTTATCAAAAAAGCCTGACTGATGTATCTTTCTTAGATTTACATATTCGAAAAAATTCCAACGGCTCATTAAGTACTGACGTATTTAGAAAAAATACAGCTACTAACAATGTACTCCATTCGACTAGTGCTCATGCACCTAACACTACCAAGTCCCTACCTATTGGGGAATTCCTCAGGATGAAACACAATTGCTCAGATGAAAAAATCTTCAAAAAAGAGCTTCAGAACTGGAAAATAGATTATTAGCAAGAGGATATAGCAAAAGATCCATCCTTAAAGCTAAAAGAAGAGCTCTCAAGACGCCAAGATCAGACTTATTGAAGGTCCGTGCCAGAAAACAAGATAACAAAACGAGACTGGTCCTAACATATAATGATCAATCGCAGCAAGTCATCCAGATAATCCAACAGAATTGGCATATATTGCAGGCAGATCCAGCGCTAAAGAATATAATTGGACAGAAAGTAGAAATCAGTTACAGAAGATCCAGAAACCTGAAAGAATTACTAAGTCCAAGTCACTATACAAAGAAAACCAAATCAATCAAAACACCAGAAAAAGGTTCATTTCCTTGTGGTAGCTGTTAAACCTGCTCCCATATGATAAGAAAGAAAAAAACAATCATGGATAGATTTGGTAAATTACACCAAATCAAAACTTATATAAGCTGCAACACTGTTGGACTCATCTACGCTCTCCAATGTAAGTGTCCTCATACTTACATAGGAATGACCACCAGAAAACTACAGACAAGAATCATGGAACATCTTCGTAATATTCGCAACGCTCCCAAAGATATAGCTAAAAACAAAAAAATGACGTCTGTAGCATCACATTTTTTGAAATATCATCACTCCAAAACCTCTGAATTGGAATGTTATGGCGTCCAAAAAATGTCTTTAGGATTAAGAGAAGGAGACCTAGAGAAGGCCCTCCAAAAAGCAGAAACCAGGTGGATATACCTTATGGATTGTGTACATCCCAAAGGTTTAAATGAACAAAATAATTATTCTATGTTCATATAATTGTAATAAACAATTTTAAATATACATTAAAGGTGTGTAAACCCCTTCACAGCCACTCATATGGATATAAAAAAATGTTTTCTCCTTTCTAGAATTTCCAGAAGATTCCCAGATGATACAACACATTTTCTACTTCACTTTCATTCACAGGAATATACAAACTCATATGTTCAAGTTAATTTCAATAACACAAGTTCAGCATTTTGCATCACTAGATAATACCCAATCCCAACTCACCCCCATATGCTGTCCACATCAATTTTGTATCACGTGTTTAACCTTTTAAATATATTATAAATGGAACACTTTATAATTCAAGTAATACACATTTTTGAGCTTCCATTTTGTTAGGCCTCTTTACATATCACACTAGTTCACTCCACGACATACCCACTCAGTCCATCATACTACATGATTCCCTCAGTTTCAATTCTATACTAGTATTTTATGAATATATGTCTCACATTATTTTGTATTTCTGTGTGGCACCCCCCCCCCTCTTTTTTTTTTCACTATCCTTACAACCAATATACACAAACAATATATTTCCCCCCCTCCTTTTCACAACCCCCCCTTTTGTCACTTTATAGCATTCCTTTAATATAACTTGTTGTATCCCAAGCAACTCCAATAAGTCTCAACTATTAAGCAACTCCAATAAGTCTTTTCTATTAATAATAAATAGGCATCCAGAAGAAAATAGTATTCGAGACACAGAATGAGTGGAGAATATAATGTTATTTATATTTATTATTGTCTCTATGTCATTAGAGAAAATAATAGATTGTTAACATTTATTACATATATATAGGAAATCTTAGAGAAAGAGATACCGATACAGCAAATGTTCCCATTTCTATAAACAATTAGGTTTTAACGTGCCATCAAGTATAGACAAAATACTAACTACTGGCTAAACCTACACTGTATTACATAACTTATTCAAATACACGCCCGCAGATATTAACATCGTCTGATAAAATGTTAATACAGTATGTCTTCAAGACACAACAACATCATAATCATCAACGGCACAATTTGTCAGTATTTAATATGAAGCTATCCATTCAAGTAAACAGTATTTCCTTAAGTTTATCATAACTTATAACAGTAAAGTTAAAACTGTATCCAAATCTATACAATAAATGTATCCGTCTGGTGTTCTGAGTCACTAGACAAGATTAATTTCAAATATCTGTCAATCAAACCCAGGACGATTACGGTTGGATGCCATCAGATGTATGGGTGGAGCCAAGCCAATAAACACCAGCAGACACCGGCGCGCATCACCCTTTGAAAAACCCGAAATTGTAAACAGCGAAACATGTTAGGGAAAGGTTGATATCGTGTTTTCATACTATGACTTTTTTAAGTTAGCAAACTAAATAGACATATTTATAATGAATACTTCTATAATTTAAAATAAGCTTACGATTTGGGACTGGGGATTTACTCCTAAAAAAACTTTGTATCAATATCTATACATTTATTAACTACTCAGTATACTGGCATTCTATGCCCCTATAGGTGGCAACAGCAAATCAGAACGTTTAATAATTTAAACTGTTTCCTTACTGTTATTTAATTTTATAAAATCTTACAAACTCAAAGCCGGTTATGCAACAATACAGCTGAGGCTAACTGCATAACGTATACCTTATTTGAACAACTCGAGCTACAAGTAGATGTAATATTCAAAGGCTATTTCTCAAAACAAACAAACCGGCCGTATTTATATGTGAATCCAACAACTACATTCTGATTCACGCAGTATTTGTACGATTTTGGAGAGGTATAACAATCTCTAAAATCACGTATTAATTCTTAAATCCAGTCAATACAAGAATAACGTATTTGGTTATAAGCGTTAATCCTTTTTATCAGCAGTCCTAATATGAATTTTAAATCAATATTGCCTACAATAGTTGAATATAAACTATAGGCATTACTAACCGTATAATAATTTGACTGCCTTCCACACTTACAAGCGCTCCAATTATAAAATCTGAAAGATTATAAAATCTACGAGTTTGTAATACCCTTAAAGAATATTGCGTTAAAGAGACAGTGTATATACTAACACAGCCTTTTAAGAATAGCTACCAAAAAATACTATTTCTATACTCCAATATTTATAATATCAGAGAGTTCCTAACAACTATACAGATAATTTTTGAGACAGAATAAAGTGTATTTACCAACACTGCTTTTGCACCAACAAATATACAAAAGTAACACATCACAACTATTGTTACCATTTTAACAATAAATCATGTATTACTACCCAAGTGCCGACCTAAGAGATATTTGTTAAATTAATCGTGGTATTGTATAAATAATAAGACTAACAGTCCAACAATATACTTCTCCATATTTACCCAATTCAAGGGACAGTACTAACAGTTAATACTATCAAAAAACCACCTTATTAAAGGAGACAGTATATATACCAATACGTCCTTTATACAATAAGTATATACAAATATCACACTATATTAACTTTGACCAGTTCAACCACAAACGATTTATTATCACTCAATTACTGATACAATATACAATGGTAGAGTGAATCGTGATATTTTAAATACACTAGGACTATCAGTCCAATAAAATATTTAATGAAACTCACCCCATTAAAGGGACAGTACCAGTAATTAATACGTGTTAAAATTCATTTTACTAAAGGAACAGTCTCTCTAATATAGTATGTGAATAGAAAACCTCCCATCTAGATCTTTAGGATATCTAGATATGCACAGGACTTGTATGCACTAATACTATTTTCATTACAACTAATGCTATCTGAGCCCTACATTAAAGTGGAGTAAAGTCACAATAATTTAAACTCTCTATTTTTGAGATAATTGGATCTAGTTCAATTCCACAGTCCCTCTCAGTGCTTTGTTCTATGTCAGTTTGTGTTTTTAAATTTGTATGTGTGACAATTTTTAAAGTGTTGAAATAAAAGTTAGATTTTAAACAATTTTTTGCTCTACCCCTACCCCACTCCAATCAGAGGTTTCAACCTTATGACGGGGAAAGTAAGTGCTAAATAAATGCATCCTGTACCAAGTCAAAATTCTCTAGTTTTGACTTAAGCATCTCAAAGTTTAATTTATACTAGACTGTCCCTTTAAATTCATCCTTATCAACAAATTCATAGACAAAGAAGAAAGATATTTGATTTTAAAAATTAAAATTGAGGATAAAGTGTATACAATATGTAATGTATATGGCCCTAATAATTTCCCCCCGGCATTCTGGTCAGATATATAATCAAAATTAATGGAAATATCGCAGGGCATCCTCATTATGGGTGGTGACTTCAATATGGCCCCTCAAGTCCCGTTAGATAGGTTTAGACCAGATAAGAAGCCTATGTTTAAAACAAGAAGAGGCAAACTAGAAGAAAGGTTAGGAAAATATCTAGTTATTTAAAGATCAAGGATATATGGAGAATGAAATACCCTGATGCAAGGGAATTTACTTGTCTATCCAAAGTACATAGGTCCTACTCGAGGATTGATATTTTTCTGATATCAGAGAGATTATATAATTAAAATATATCTATAAAAATTAATAAAATTACGTTATCAGATCATGCGCCTATATCTTTGAAAATTGAGCTTCCTAATAAAAAAAATTATTTTAGGAGATTCAGATTCCCTGCTTACTTAGGCCTAGATTTAGAGTTTGGCGTTAGCCGTGAAAACCAGCGTTAGAGGCTCCTAACGCTGGTTTTAGGCTACCGCCGGTATTTGGAGTCACTCAAAATAGGGTCTAACGCTCACTTTTCAGCCGCGACTTTTCCATACCGCAGATCCCCTTACGTCAATTGCGTATCCTATCTTTTCAATGGGATCTTTCTAACTCCGGTATTTAGAGTCGTGTCTGAAGTGAGCGTTAGACATCTAACGACAAAACTCCAGCCGCAGGAAAAAAGTCAGTAGTTAAGAGCTTTCTGGGCTAACGCCGGTTTATAAAGCTCTTAACTACTGTACTCTAAAGTACACTAACACCCATAAACTACCTATGTACCCCTAAACCGAGGTCCCCCCACATCGCCGACACTCGAATAATTTTTTTTAACCCCTAATCTGCCGACCACCACCTACGTTATCCTTATGTACCCCTAATCTGCTGCCCCTAACACCGCCGACCCCTATATTATATTTATTAACCCCTAATCTGCCCCCCACAACGTCGCCTCCACCTGCCTACACTTATTAACCCCTAATCTGCCGAGCGGACCTGAGCGCTACTATAATAAAGTTATTAACCCCTAATCTGCCTCACTAACCCTATACTAAATAGTATTAACCCCTAATCTGCCCTCCCTAACATCGCCGACACCTAACTTCAATTATTAACCCCTAATCTGCCGACCGGAGCTCACCGCTATTCTAATAAATGGATTAACCCCTAAAGCTAAGTCTAACACTAACACCCCCCTAAATTAAATATAATTTTAATCCAACGAAATTAATTAACTCTTATTAAATAAATTATTCCTATTTAAAGCTAAATACTTACCTGTAAAATAAATCCTAATATAGCTACAATATAAATTATAATTATATTGTAGCTATTTTAGGATTAATATTTATTTTACAGGTAACTTTGTATTTATTTTAACCAGGTACAATAGCTATTAAATAGTTAAGAACTATTTAATAGCTAAAATAGTTAAAATAATTACAAATTTACCTGTAAAAGAAAGCCTAACCTAAGTTACAATTAAAACTAACACTATACTATCAATAAATTAATTAAATAAAATGCCTACAATTACCTACAATTAACCTAACACTACACTATCAATAAATAAATTAATTAAATAAACTACCTACAATTAACCTAACACTACACTATCAATAAATTAATTAAATAAACTACCTACAATTAACCTAACACTACACTATCAATAAATTAATTAAATACAATTCCTACAAATAAATACAAATAAATAAACTTGCTAAAGTACAAAAAATAAAAAAGAACTAAGTTACAAAAAATAAAAAAATATCTACAAACATAAGAAAAATATTACAACAATTTTAAACTAATTACACCTACTCTAAGCCCCCTAATAAAACAACAAAGCCCCCCAAAATAAAAAATGCCCTACCCTATTCTAAATTACTAAAGTTAAAAGCTCTTTTACCTTACCAGCCCTGAACAGGGCCCTTTGCGGGGCATGCCCCAAAAAGTTCAGCTCTTTTGCCTGTAAAAAAAAAAATACAATACCCCCCTCCCAACATTACAACCCACCACCCACATACCCCTAATCTAACCCAAACCCCCCTTAAAGAAACCTAACACTAAGCCCCTGAAGATCATCCTACCTTGTCTTCACCTGACCAGGTATCACCGATCCGTCCTGGCTCCAAAATCTTCATCCAACCCAAGCGGGGGTTGGCGATCCATCATCCGGTGCCTGAAGAGGTCCAGAAGAGGCTCCAAAGTCTTCATCCTATCTGGGAAGAAGAGGCGATCCGGACCGGCAACCATCTTGATCCAAGCGGCATCTTCTATCTTCATCCGATGACGACCGGCTCCATCCTGAAGACCTCCACCGCGGACCCATCTTCTTCCGGCGACGTCCAACTGCAGAATGACGGTTCCTTTAAGGGACGTCATCCAAGATGGCGTCCCTCGAATTCCAATTGGCTGATAGGATTCTATCAGCCAATCGGAATTAAGGTAGGAATATTCTGATTGGCTGATGGAATCAGCCAATCAAAATCAAGTTCAATCCGATTGGCTGATCCAATCAGCCAATCAGATTGAGCTCGCATTCTATTGGCTGATCGGAACAGCCAATAGAATGCGAGCTCAATCTGATTGGCTGATTGGATCAGCCAATCGGATTGAACTTGATTCTGATTGGCTGATTCCATCAGCCAATCAGAATATTCCTACCTTAATTCCGATTGGCTGATAGAATCCTATCAGCCAATCGGAATTCGAGGGACGCCATCTTGGATGACGTCCCTTAAAGGAACCGTCATTCTGCAGTTGGACGTCGCCGGAAGAAGATGGGTCCGCGGTGGAGGTCTTCAGGATGGAGCCGGTCGTCATCGGATGAAGATAGAAGATGCCGCTTGGATCAAGATGGTTGCCGGTCCGGATCGCCTCTTCTTCCTGGATAGGATGAAGACTTTGGAGCCTCTTCTGGACCTCTTCAGGCACCGGATGATGGATCGCCAACCCCCGCTTGGGTTGGATGAAGATTTTGGAGCCAGGACGGATCGGTGATACCTGGTGAGGTGAAGACAAGGTAGGATGATCTTCAGGGGCTTAGTGTTAGGTTTATTTAAGGGGGGTTTGGGTTAGATTAGGGGTATGTGGGTGGTGGGTTGTAATGTTGGGGGGGGGTATTGTATGGTTTTTTTTTACAGGCAAAAGAGCTGAACTTCTTGGGGCATGCCCCACAAAGGGCCCTGTTCAGGGCTGGTAAGGTAAAAGAGCTTTTAACTTTAGTAATTTAGAATAGGGTAGGGCATTTTTTATTTTGGGGGGCTTTGTTGTTTTATTAGGGGGCTTAGAGTAGGTGTAATTAGTTTAAAATTGTTGTAATATTTTTCTTATGTTTGTAGATATTTTTTTATTTTTTGTAACTTAGTTCTTTTTTATTTTTTGTACTTTAGCAAGTTTATTTATTTGTATTTATTTGTAGGAATTGTATTTAATTAATTTAATGATAGTGTAGTGTTAGGTTAATTGTAGGTAGTTTATTTAATTAATTTATTGATAGTGTAGTGTTAGGTTAATTGTAGGTAATTGTAGGTATTTTATTTAATTAATTTATTGATAGTATAGTGTTAGTTTTAATTGTAACTTAGGTTAGGATTTATTTTACAGGTAAATTTGTAATTATTTTAACTATTTTAGCTATTAAATAGTTCTTAACTATTTAATAGCTATTGTACCTGGTTAAAATAAATACAAAGTTACCTGTAAAATAAATATTAATCCTAAAATAGCTACAATATAATTATAATTTATATTGTAGCTATATTAGGATTTATTTTACAGGTAAGTATTTAGCTTTAAATAGGAATAATTTATTTAATAAGAGTTAATTTATTTCGTTAGATTTAAATTATATTTAACTTAGGGGGGTGTTAGTGTTAGGGTTAGATTTAGCTTTAGGGGTTAATCCATTTATTAGAATAGCAGTGAGCTCCGGTCGGCAGATTAGGGGTTAATAATTGAAGTTAGGTGTCGGCGATGTTAGGGAGGGCAGATTAGGGGTTAATACTATTTAATATAGGGTTAGTGAGGCGGATTAGGGGTTAATAACTTTATTATAGTAGCGCTCAGGTCCGGTCGGCAGATTAGGGGTTAATTATTGTAGGTAGGTGGAGGCGACGTTGTGGGGGGCAGATTAGGGGTTAATAAATATAATATAGGGGTCGGCGATGTTAGGGAACCAGATTAGGGGTACATAGGGATAATGTAAGTAGCGGCGGTTTACGGAGCAGCAGATTAGGGGTTAAAAATAATATGCAGGGGTCAGCGATAGCGGGGGCGGCAGATTAGGGGTTAATAAGTGTAAGGTTAGGGGTGTTTAGACTCGGGGTACATGTTAGAGTGTTAAGTGCAGACGTAGGAAGGGTTACCGCATAGCAAACAATGGGGCTGCGTTAGGAGCTGAACGCGGCTTTTTTGCAGGTGTTAGGTTTTTTTTCAGCTCAAACAGCCCCATTGTTTCCTATGGGAGAATCATGCACGAGCACGTTTTTGAGGCTGGCCGAGTCCGTAAGCAACTCTGGTATCGAGAGTTGAAGCTGCGTTAAAAATGCTCTATGCTCCTTTTTTGGAGCCTAACGCAGCCTTTATGTGGACTCTCGATACCAGAGTTATTTTTATGGTGCGGCCAGAAAAAATCCGGCGTTAGTTTTTCGGGTCGTTACCGACAAAACTCCAAATCTAGGCCTTAGTTAATGATTTTAAATTTAAAGCTTTCCTTAAACAGAAGTAGGATGAGTATATAGAACTTAACAAAGAATACTTAAGTAAACCAGACATCCAATGGGAAGCAGCAAAATTGGTTTTAAGAGTTAAAAATGATAGCTCATATGTGTATAATGAAGAAAAAACAAAAAAAAGAGAGGAAGAAGTTTTAAGACATATAACTAACTCATTTAATAACTACACTAGTAAACCGTCAGAAGAAAATTGGAGTAAATATAATAAAGCCAGCAAGGAAAGAGACACATTGCTAATACATAAGGCAACACAAATGGACCTAAAATTAAAGGCTAAAACTTTATAGGTTCGGAAATAAATCGGAAAAATTATTGGCAAATATTATAAAATTCAGAAGCAAGACAAACAAGATCAATTCTCTAAAACATAAAACAAAACTATTAGTAAATACGGACGACATTTTAGAAGTGTTCACCGACCACTTTCAAGAACTCTATTCACTTAGGCCTAGATTTGGAGTTCGGCGGTAGCCGTCAAAACCAGCGTTAGAGGCTCCTAACGCTGGTTTTGGCCGCACGCTGGTATTTGGAGTCAGTGATTAAAGGGTCTAACGCTCACTTTTCAGCCGCGACTTTTCCATACCGCAGATCCCCCTACGCCATTTGCGTATCCTATCTTTTCAATGGGATCTTCCTAACGCCGGTATTTAGAGTCGTTTCTGAAGTGAGCGTAGAGCTCTAACGACAAAACTCCAGCCGCCTGAAAATAGCAGGAGTTAAGAGCTTTCTGGCTAACGCCGGTTCATAAAGCTCTTAACTACTGTACCCTAAAGTACACTAACACCCATAAACTACCTATGTACCCCTAAACCGAGCTCCCCCCACATCGCCGCCACTCGATTAAAATATTTTAACCCCTAATCTGCCGACCGCCACCTACGTTATACTTATGTACCCCTAATCTGCTGCCCCTAACCCCGCCGACCCCTGTATTACATTTATTAACCCCTAACCTGCCCCCCACAACGTCGCCGCCAGCTACTTAAAATAATTAACCCCTAATCTGCCGACCGCAAAGCGCCGCCACCTACGTTATCCCTATGTACCCCTAATCTGCTGCCCCTAACACCGCCGACCCCTATATTATATTTATTAACCCCTAATCTGCCCCCCTCAACGTCGCCTCCACCTGCCTACACTTATTAACCCCTAATCTGCCGAGCGGACCGCACCGCTACTATAATAAAGTTATTAACCCCTAACCCGCCTCACTAACCCTATCATAAATAGTATTAACCCCTAATCTGCCCTCCCTAACATCGCCGACACCTACCTTCAATTATTAACCCCTAATCTGACGACCGGAGCTCATCGCTACTATAATAAATGGATTAACCCCTAAAGCTAAGTCTAACCCTAACACTAACACCCCCCTAACTTAAATATAATTTACATCTAACAAAATAAATTAACTCTTATTAAATAAATGATTCCTATTTAAAGCTAAATACTTACCTGTAAAATAAATCCTAATATAGCTACAATATAAATTATAATTATATTATAGCTATTTTAGGATTAATATTTATTTTACAGGCAACTTTGTAATTATTTTAACCAGGTACAATAGCTATTAAATAGTTAAGAACTATTTAATAGTTACCTAGTTAAAATAATAACAAATTTACCTGTAAAATAAATCCTAACCTAAGATATAATTAAACCTAACACTACCCTATCAATAAATTAATTAAATAAACTACCTACAATTACCTACAATTAACCTAACACTACACTATCAATAAATTAATTAAACACAATTCCTACAAATAAATACAATTAAATAAACTAGCTAAAGTACAAAAAATAAAAAATAAAAAGTTACAAAAAATAAAAAAATATTTACAAACATAAGAAAAATATTACAACAATTTTAAACTAATTACACCTACTCTAAGCCCCCTAATAAAATAACAAAGCCCCCAAAATAAAAAATTCCCTACCCTATTCTAAATTTAAAAAGTTACAAGCTCTTTTACCTTACCAGCCCTGAACAGGGCCCTTTGCGGGGCATGCCCCAAGAATTTCAGCTCTTTTGCCTGTAAAAAAAAACATACAATACCCCCCCCCAACATTACAACCCACCACCCACATACCCCTAATCTAACCCAAACCCCCCTTAAAGAAACCTAACACTAAGCCCCTGAAGATCATCCTACCTTGTCTTCACCATACCAGGTTCACCGATCCGTCCTGGCTCCAACATCTTCATCCAACCCAAGCGGGGGTTGGCGATCCATCATCCGGTGGCTGAAGAGGTCCAGAAGAGGCTCCAAAGTCTTCCTCCTATCCGGCAAGAAGAGGACAACCGGACCGGCAAACATCTTCTCCAAGCGGCATCTTCGATCTTCTTCCATCCGGTGTGGAGCGGGTCCATCTTGAAGCAGGCGACGCGGATCCATCCTCTTCTTCCGTTGTCTCCCGACTAATGACGGTTCCTTTAAGGGACGTCATCCAAGATGGCGTCCCTCGAATTCCGATTGGCTGATAGGATTCTATCAGCCAATCGGAATTAAGGTAGGAATTTTCTGATTGGCTGATGGAATCAGCCAATCAGAATCAAGTTCAATCCGATTGGCTGATCCAATCAGCCAATCAGATTGAGCTCGCATTCTATCGGCTGATCGGAACAGCCAATAGAATGCGAGCTCAATCTGATTGGCTGATTGGATCAGCCAATCGGATTGAACTTGATTCTGATTGGCTGATTCCATCAGCCAATCAGAAAATTCCTACCTTAATTCCGATTGGCTGATAGAATCCTATCAGCCAATCGGAATTCGAGGGACGCCATCTTGGATGACGTCCCTTAAAGGAACCGTCATTCGTCGGGAGACAACGGAAGAATAGGATGGATCCGCGTCGCCTGCTTCAAGATGGACCCGCTCCGCACCGGATGGAAGAAGATCGAAGATGCCGCTTGGAGAAGATGTTTGCCGGTCCGGATGTCCTCTTCTTGCCGGATAGGAGGAAGACTTTGGAGCCTCTTCTGGACCTCTTCAGCCACCGGATGATGGATCGCCAACCCCCGCTTGGGTTGGATGAAGATGTTGGAGCCAGGACGGATCGGTGATACCTGGATGGTGAAGACAAGGTAGGAAGATCTTCAGGGGCTTAGTGTTAGGTTTCTTTAAGGGGGGTTTGGGTTAGATTAGGGGTATGTGGGTGGTGGGTTGTAATGTTGGGGGGGGGTATTGTATGTTTTTTTTTACAGGCAAAAGAGCTGAAATTCTTGGGGCATGCCCCGCAAAGGGCCCTGTTCAGGGCTGGTAAGGTAAAAGAGCTTGTAACTTTTTTAATTTAGAATAGGGTAGGGAATTTTTTATTTTGGGGGTCTTTGTTATTTTATTAGGGGGCTTAGAGTAGGTGTAATTAGTTTAAAATTGTTGTAATATTTTTCTTATGTTTGTAAATATTTTTTTATTTTTTGTAACTTAGTTCTTTTTTATTTTTTGTACTTTAGCTAGTTTATTTAATTGTATTTATTTGTAGGAATTGTGTTTAATTAATTTATTGATAGTGTAGTGTTAGGTTAATTGTAGGTAATTGTAGGTAGTTTATTTAATTAATTTATTGATAGGGTAGTGTTAGGTTTAATTATATCTTAGGTTAGGATTTATTTTACAGGTAAATTTGTTATTATTTTAACTAGGTAACTATTAAATAGTTCTTAACTATTTAATAGCTATTGTACCTGGTTAAAATAATTACAAAGTTGCCTGTAAAATAAATATTAATCCTAAAATAGCTATAATATAATTATAATTTATATTGTAGCTATATTAGGATTTATTTTACAGGTAAGTATTTAGCTTTAAATAGGAATAAGTTATTTAATAAGAGTTAATTTATTTTGTTAGATGTAAATTATATTTAAGTTAGGGGGGTGTTAGTGTTAGGGTTAGACTTAGCTTTAGGGGTTAATACATTTATTAGAATAGCGGTGAGGTCCGCTCGGCAGATTAGGGGTTAATAATTGAAGGTAGGTGTCGGCGATGTTAGGGAGGGCAGATTAGGGGTTAATACTATTTATGATAGGGTTAGTGAGGCGGATTAGGGGTTAATAACTTTATTATAGTAGCGCTCAGGTCCGCTCGGCAGATTAGGGGTTAATAAGTGTAGGCAGGTGTCGGCGACGTTGAGGGGGGCAGATTAGGGGTTAATAAATATAATATAGGGGTCGGCGATGTTAGGGCAGCAGATTAGGGGTACATAGGGATAACGTAGGTTGCGGCGGTTTATGGAGCGGCAGATTAGGGGTTAAAAAAAATATGCAGGGGTCAGCGATAGCGGGGGCGGCAGAATAGGGGTTAATAAGTGTAAGGTTAGGGGTGTTTAGACTCGGGGTACATGTTAGAGTGTTAGGTGCAGACGTAGGAAGTGTTTCCCCATAGGAAACAATGGGGCTGCGTTAGGAGCTGAACGCTGCTTTTTTGCAGGTGTTAGGTTTTTTTTCAGCTCAAACAGCCCCATTATTTCCTATGGGGGAATCGTGCACGAGCACGTTTTTGAGGCTGGCCGCGTCCGTAAGCAACTCTGGTATCGAGAGTTGCATTTGCGGTAAAAATGCTCTACGCTCCTTTTTTGGAGCCTAACGCAGCATTTGTTTGAACTCTCGATACCAGAGTTAAATTTATGGTGCGGCCAGAAAAAAACCCGCGGAGCGTTAACAGCCCTTCTACCGCCAAACTCCAAATCTAGGCCTTAGAGAATGTAAAAGGAATAAAATGGAGGCATTTTGGTCTAAAATCGAGAATAGTAAGATTAATGTAGAATCCCTTGATATGATAAACGCACCTATTACAGAGGAGGAATTCTCCAAAGTTATTAGTAAACTGGCGGGTCATAAAACTCCAGGTTCCGATCTTCTTCTAAATGAGTTCTACAAATTATTGAGTACAGAGTTATCCACTCTTTTGGCAACATTATTTAATCATAATTATATAGAAGGAAGCAAAATGTCTAAAAATGTTATGGTATCTTGGACAACTTTAATATTGAAACAAAATAAAGACTCAGAATTAAAAGATTCATATAGGCCCATATCATTATTAAATTCCAATTATAAACTATTGACAAATATTATAGCCGCACGTTTTCAACTTCCATTAAAGGAGGTGATTAATTCAGACCAAACAGGTTTTATGAAGGGGAGAAACTCTGCTGCAAATATTAGGAAAGTATTACTATAAAAATCAAGATAAAGCAGAGGCGGAAGCAATAACTATAGATAAGGTGATAATCTCGGTAGATGCCAAAAAAGCCTTTGATGCCATATATTGGGATCATTTATTCTTCTCTTTAAGGAAATTTGACTTCACAGGAAATTGTCTCAAACTAATAAAATAGATATATAATGCTCCTCATGCGCATATATTAGTAAATGGTATGTTATCCAGTAGAATAGAACCATTGGCCATTATGATTAGGCAAAAAAATCAGGGTATCTTAGTTGGAGGTAGGGAAATTCAATTGGCACTTTACGCCGATGATCTCCTTTTGTTTGTAAGAAATACAAAAGAAACTATCCCTTGTATTCTTGAGATAATAAATGAAAATGGTTCTTTCTCCGGGTATATATATATATAGTCAGATATATTATGGATACATAGATGTAAAGAATCTAATATTAGCAACCCATTTAATATAGTTACTTCCTCATTTAAATATTTTGGAATTCAAATTGCGGTAGATATAGATAAATGGTATGCCCTGAATGTCCCTCCAATTCTTGGTAAGATAAAGGGAAAGCAGCCAAAATAGCCAGTATAGAGGTCATATTGGGCCAATCAAGGGACTATATTTTCACAGAGTGTGGAGTAAGCCCCATATGTGCGATCTACAGTATATGCATTTAACAGTCTAACAGCCAACTGACAAGCACCTAAATCCATCGGCTAAATGGCTAGTTCACAGTTGGCTGTTAGACTGGTTATGCATATACTGTAGATCACAAATGTGGGGCTTACCACTGTGTAAATCTAGCCCCTTGATTGGCCCAATATGACACACCTCTATACCGGGCTATTTTGGCTGCGCTGAGAATGCTCACAGTTTTACAGCACTTCTCCTGAGGTTATTACGTACCAGGCTACCAGCCAAACGGCATGTTTACATACACTGACTAGCTCTATTGTTTCTATGTAATAATTGTTGCTACGGTACATTTAGCAGTTACTTGCATTGTGTTTCTTATTTTGCTGTATTCTTTTGTCTAACTGGGGGTTGGGCGCTCCTCTATGTTTCTCTACTCTTGATTGGCCACATTATGCCTTTTCCTATTTTGTGGGGGCTGTTGTTGTTAGGTATGGTTGCTATGACAACCAACCTGCTGGCCTTGACTAGTATAACCGTATAATGGCTTATCAGGCACTGATTACCGGCACAGTAGCCTGGCTGAAATGTGAGTCACTGACTTCATAACATATGTACTCACTACCTCTTCCTCCTGAATGGCGTCCCCCTCACTAGTCAGCTGAGCCACGCACAGACACAGGGCAAGTTTAAGTTCCCGCGCGCAGTAATAGTAGAGCAGCAGGAAGAGGAAACAAATTCCTATGCCCTGCTCTGTAAAAGTATAGCGCACCCTACAGTTTCAGATGTGCGCCATCCACACACACAGCTCTCAGTGTGCGAGTGTCATGTGACATGCCAGCTTGTTCTCACTCGCACACTGAGACCTGTGCGATTAGCAAAGCTATGGGCTGGGTTGTGGGAGGCGCTGCAGAAACTGCAGTCAGAAAGGGGAAAGTGCTTTTCCCTATACTTCTATCTATCGCACATGAGGTGCTGTGCGATAGATAGCAGTAAACATGGCAATTTTTTTTTTACAAAACTGCAGTGGAGCCTGGATTAAAAATTATATAATTTCATTTATTAAGCCAAAATATATCATGAATTAGATTTATTAAGATAATAAGATTTATTAATTTATTTAATTTTTTATTTTTTTTATTTCTTATTCTTTTGGGGGGCTCTGAGGAGCTGGGGGTTCACGTGCGGCTGTGATACTATGGAGGATCTATCTATCGCACATGAGGTGCTGTGTGATAGATAGCAGTAAACATGGCAATTTTTTTTTTTTTTTACAAAACTGCAGTGGAGCCTGGATTAAAAATTATATAATTACATTTATTAAGCCAAAATATATCATGAATTAGATTTATTAAGATAATAAGATTTTTTTTTTTTTTTTTTTTTTTTTTTTTTTTTATTTTTTTTTTATTTCTTATTCTTTTGGGGGGCTCTGGGGGGCTGGGCATTCACGTGTGGCTGTGATCCTATGGAGTAGCATCCACTGAGAGGACTATGTTGGGGTGAAAGGTGTTAAGATGTTTTAGGATCATTTTCCTTTTAATAGGAGAAGCTATACCACCAATGTTCCATGATAAAAAATTTAGTTTAACAATATTCATATTTTAGTTTGATTCAAAACAAATAGCTCAGTAGTTATGTTTCCCATATATGAGGAGCAATTTGGGGCATAATCTCTGGGGAAAGGAGAGGAATGGCAATATGAAAGAGAGGGAGGAAAGAGAGGGAAATAATATAGAAATAAAATAAAATGGTAGAGAGGGACAGAAAAAATAGAAATAGAAATAAAATAAAATGGGGGGGACTGGGACACCAGATAGGATCTTTTGTATTATATGGAAGCTTTTATATCTGTTGCATTGCTATTAAATTTTCAGCTCTACACAAAGTTCTAATGCCTCTTTAGGGTTGTTAAGGGTTCTTATCTGGCCATTCAATTCAACCAAAATTTTGGCTGAATATACTAGCCTGGTGTGATAATTCGCTTTAATTAGCTTCGTACAGTAGGGAGCCCTTTCTCTTATTTTGGAAGCGGTCTCGGCAGAAAAGTCTTGAAATAACAAGATATTATTTTGTTCAATTCTGCATTCTTTCAACTTGGGGTAATGGTTTAATATATTGACTTTATCCTGGAAATTTAAATATCTAATCATTACTGCTCTATTCTTGTTTTTAGAGTCCCAGTCTTGTCTAGCTGGACCAATCCTGTGAGCTCTTTCGACTGCTCAGGGTGAGTTGGAAGATAATCCTAGAATTTGGGGAAGTTGGACTACTGCAAAGGCTAGAAGGTCCCTGAATTCTGTTGATAAACCTACCACTTTTACATAATTTTGCCTTGGTCTTCTAACCTAGACCGCAGTGCAACAATGTCAATACCCTGGATTGTAATAGTACCATCTATTGTGTTAATCTGATCTTCCACATTGGATATTCTGGTCTCTGCTTCTGCTATTCTACTGGCATATTGTTTGATTTCCACTGCGAGACCTGCTATTTCAGAGTTAATCCCCTCAAATTGGGGGGAAAGTAAATCAGAGATTTGTTGTAGAAACATTTTGTTTTCTGAAGTAACAGGCTGAGGGTCTTCATAGAGGGCCATACTCACATCTATATTTTTAGATTACATTTTTTTTTCTCTCGATTTCGGAGCCATTGCCGGTAATTTATGTGCCATAAATTTATCCATCCAATAAAACACTCAGAAAAAAACAAAAGGTGAAATCTCAAGTGGGTGAGAGTGCAAAAAAGTAAATGAGGAGAAGAAAAAGGAAAAAAAGAAATAGAAGAAAGGGATAAACCCCTAATAATCAAATATAACATAAAATTGAATAGTCAACAAACTAAGAACTAAGCTGCTACACCTAAAAATAACACTATACTCCTCAAATAATAGTGTTAATTTACAAGAGAAAAAAAGGACAGAAGGTGGCGCTATAGGATTACAATGATAGATATATACTATATAATGGTTTGGTATATCGCACAAAAAACTAGATAACAGTCCGAAATACCTGTAAAATTATATTAAATTTAATTTATTTATAAAATAAGAAAAAACAAGTGCATATTATTATTAATTAATTAATATATTAATAAATCTATTGTTAAAAGAAAAGAAATATAAATAAGTGAAATGGAAACAAAGAAATTGAACCAAATACAAGAAAGGGTAAATCGGTTGAGTCAATAAAAGAGAGGAATTCAATTCTGTCAGGTATCTTGACAAAGGCATCCCGCCAAAACGTGTGGATCACCTGACTGGACTGTATGTGAATGTGTGTGCCCACCACCAGCTCTCTGTAAGGCGAAATTAACCAGTTAAAAACACTTGAGCTGGAACCGTATATTGTAAGGAATATACACTTGTTATACGAATATTCATCAGAACACAATCAAATTGAGTAAGCAGAACGGAATCCTAGGATTAGCCGTTGTGGAGCTTATCACGAATACTGAGAATCCTCCGAACACAAAAAAAGATTAAAGGTAAAGCAAAGAATTGTCAGTGTCCATAATATGAGCCTGGCATTTGAAAGTGTCCAGTATCATGGATAATATTGTTTCCATGTGTCAGGGTGCCAGGAATCAGACTGAGACGAGAAGTGCAAAAATAATCACACCTTTATTAATAGCAAGAAATAATAAAAAGTCCACAAGTCAAATAACAAGCCAGGAGTCAAAACTAGAGCTGGTAGTCAGACAAGCCGAGTCAGGAGCCAAAGCGGGTAGTCAGACGAGCCGGAATCAGGAACAAGGAGAACAGCAGTCAGGAACAAGCCTGGGATCAGGAACCAGGAGGGACGTCAGACAGCCAGGTAATACACAGGAGCTCTCACAAACAGGTCTGAGACAACGCAAGGGCAAAGCATACTGAACAAAGGCCCTTTAAATAATAAGTGATGACATCAAAATTCTGAGACTGCATCCTGTCTCACATGGATGATATAAACCAGTCTGGCCATAAAAGGAAGTACAGGAAGTGAGCAGCATCTCCCAGAATGCACCAAAGTCAGCAAGAGAGGTGAGTAAAATGGCTGCCAGCAGCACATGGCAAACAAGTCAGGAAAAAACCCTGACACCATGCCACAGCCTAATAGAAGAGATGTTACATTTAGCTATTAAGGTACCTTTTGACACTTATCTATAACAAGGAATACAATTATTACAACAAAGTTAGCAAGCTCATAGGATACAAATGTGGTATGAGAACACACTAGAGATTTAAAACATTTAAGAATCAGCATTTTTTGTTTCCCTGAATAACGAATCTGCTAATAAGCTTACGGTTTAACGTTTTTGCTTTTCTGGATGATGAATCTGCTAATGATCTTTTTTTGTATACCATTGAAAAAGCTGTGTAAATAAGTGTAAAAATAATTGTGATATTAATACCCTTATGACTAGTGCTTGATTTTAACATTTTATTATAGTATATTTTTATATGAATATTTTATATATGGATTTTTTTATATACATTTTTTTGACACCGGTGTCGATAGATTTATTAATATATTAATTAAATAATAATAATAATATGTACTTGTTTTTTCTTATTTTATAAATAAATTAAATTGAATATAATTTTACAGGTATTTCGGATTGTTATCTAGTTTTTTGTGCAATATACCAAACCATTATATAGTATATATCTATCATTGTAATCCTATAGCACCACCTTCTGTCCTTTTTTAATCTTATAAACCCCTAATAAAGTATGTAAATCAGTGCTAAGTGGTACAAGTGTGGTAGTGAAAAAAAAAAAAAAGAGAGGTGAAAGTGTGGAGGAGAAGGACCCCCAAGCGGGGGATTATTGCAAATGCTCCTGTAGAACAAGAGTATTTGGGGCCTATCTATCAAGCTCTGAATGGAGCTTGAAGCCCCGTGTTTCTGGCAAGCCTGCAGGCTCACCAGAAACAGCAGTTATGAAGCAGCGGTCTAAAGACCGCTGCTCCATAACCTGTCCGCCTGCTCTGAGCAAGCGGACAGGAATCACCACAATTCAACCCAATCGAGTACGATTGGGTTGATTGACACCCCCCTGCTGGCGGCCGATTGGCCACGAGTCTGCAGGGGGTGGCATTGCACCAGCAGCTCTTGTAAGCTGCTGGTGCAATGCTGAATACGGAGAGCGTATTGCTCTCCGCATTCAGCGATGTCTGTCAGACCTGATACGCACTGTCGGATGTATATGGTATTTCTTAAGAGGCCCTTTTTAGGCACAACAATGGCCTGTGACTCTAAAGTATAAACAGCAGTGTATTTTTAACCAGGTTGTTATTTGATCTTAACTGCAACTTTATAAGAGGAACAAGTGTAACCACCTAACACACAAGCTCATAATGGTGGAAATTTATAAGTTACAGGGTAATCCTAAAAGAGGTAAAAAGTGATCACGGCTTCAGAGCTCTCATTATATTTGACAAACAAGCATATGGGTTCTAGATCCAGCTTGAATAAAATATAATTCTAGGGTAACCGTAGAAAAGTTACTTGCACCCCTGAGGTGTTCAGAATGGTGTGGCACAGGTAACACAAAAAGTCACAATCAATTTTAAATCAACCAGAGCTGGAAATATACAGTTCAATAGGTATAGCTGTCTGGATTGCCAGTTAATCCTAAATTCTGCTAGCCTTAAACTCACCTGCCATTTTGTAGTTTTTATAGGGTATTAGATTAGGTTTCTTTTTTAATATTTTGGATAATTTTGTTTATTATTTTTTGTAATCTTACACCTAGATTTAGAGTTTTGCGTTAGTGTTTTTTCCCCCCGCACCTTTTAAACAACGCTGGTATTTAGAGTTCTCTGAAGGGCTGCGTTAGGCTCCAAAAAGGGAGCGTACAGGCATTTTTACCGCCACTTTAACCCTCAATACCAGCGTTGCTTATGGACACGGCTAGCTTCAAAAACGTGCTCATGCATGATATCCCCATATGAAACAATGGGGCAGTTTGAGCTGAAAAAAAACCTAACACCTGCAAAAAAGCAGCGTTCAGCTCCTAACGCAGCCCCATTGTTTCCTATGGGGAAACACTTCCTAAGTCTGCACCTAACACCCTAACATGAACCCCGAGTCTAAACACCCCTAACCTTACACTTATTAACCCCTAATCTGCCGCCCCCGCTATCGCTGACCCCTGCATTACACTTTTAACCCCTAATCTTCCGCTCCGGACACCGCCGCAACCTACATTATAGCTATGTACCCCTAATCTGCTGCCCCTAACATCGCCGACACCTAAATTATATTTATTAACCCCTAATCTGCCCCCCCCAACATCGCCGCTACCTACCTACACTTATTAACCCCTAATCTGCTGACTGGACCTCGCCGCCATTATAATAAATGTATTAACCCCTAAACCGCCACACTCCCGCCTCAAAAACCCTATAATAAATAGTATTAACCCCTAATCTGCCCTCCCTAACATCGCTGACACCTAACTTCAAGTATTAACCCCTAATCTGCCGACCGGACCTCACCACTACTATAATAAATGTATTAACCCCTAAAGCTAAGTCTAACCCTAACCCTAACACCCCCCTAAGTTAAATATAATTTTTATCTAACGAAATAAAATAAATCTTATTAAATAAATTATTCCTATTTAAAGCTAAATACTTACCTGTAAAATAAACCCTAATATAGCTACAATATAAATAATAATTATATTGTAGCTATTTTAGGATTAATATTTATTTTACAGGCAACTTTGTATTTATTTTAACCAGGTACAATAGCTATTAAATAGTTAATAACTATTTAATTGCTACCTAGTTAAAATAATTACAAATTTACCATTACAATAAATCCTTACCTAAGTTACAATTAAACCTAACACTACACTATCAATAAATTAATTAAATAAACTACCTACAATTATCTACAATTAAATCAACTAAACTAAATTACAAAAACAAACAAACACTAAATTACAAAAAACCCCACTAAATTACAAAAAATAAAAAAAGATTACAAGAATTTTAAACTAACTACACCTACTCTAAGCCCCCGCGGAACATCCTCTTCTCCCGACGACTAGACGACGAATGAAGGTTCCTTTAAGGCAGTGTTTTTCAACCAGTGTGCCACGGCACACTAGTGTGCCGTGAGAGATCCTCAGGTGTGCCGCGGGAGACTGAGAACAGTGAAATATTTTTTAAATTTTGCTTGTTTTGATGTGACAGGCTCATCAGGCAGACAGGCAGGCATCATTTACAACCATGACATATTGACATTCATTCACAGACAATCATTATGATGTATAATATATGCTGTATTAGGCTACAATGTGTGATTTTGTAAAATTTTGGGATGGTGGTGTGCCGCAGGATTTTTTAATGTAAAAAAGTGTGCCACGGAAAAAAAAATGTTGAAAATCACTGCTTTAAGGGACGTCATCCAAGATGGCGTCCCTCGAATTCCGATTGGTTGATAGGATTCTATCAGCCAATCGTAATTAAGGTAGGAAAAATCTGATTGGCTGATTGAATCAGCCAATCAGATTCAAGTTCAATCCAATTGGCTGATTGGATCAGCCAATCAGATTGAGCTTGCATTCTATTGGCTGATCGGAACAGCCAATAGAATGTAAGCTCAATCTGATTGGCTGATTGGATCAGCCAATCCGATTGAACTTGAATCTGATTGGCTGATTCAATCAGCCAATCAGATTTTTCCTACCTTAATTCCGATTGGCTGATAGAATCCTATCAGCCAATCGGAATTCGAGGGACGACATCTTGGATGACGTCCCTTAAAGGAACCTTCATTCGTCGTCTAGTCATCGGGAGAAGAGGATGTTCCGCGCCTGAGGTCTTGAAGATGGAGCCGCTCCTTGTCAGATGGAGGAAGATAGAAGATGCCGCTTGGATGAAGATGTTTGGCGGTCCGGATGTCCTCTTCTTGTCGGATAGGATGAAGACTTCGGAGCCTCTTGTGGACGGATTGGTGATACCCGGCGTGGTGAAGATAAGGTAGGGAGATCTTCAGGGGCTTAGTGTTAGGTTTTTTAAGGGGGGTTTGGGTTAGATTAGGGGTTTGTGGGTGGTGGGTTGTAATGTTGGGGGGTATTGTATTTTTTTTTACAGGCAAAAGAGCTGTTTTCTTTGGGGCATGCCCCGCAAAAGGCCCTTTTAAGGGCTGGTAAGGTAAAAGAGTTGTTACATTTTTATTTTAGAATAGGGTAAGGCATTTTTTTATTTTGGGGGCTTTGTTATTTTTTTAGGGGGCTTAGAGTAGGTGTAATTAGTTTAAAATTCTTGTAATCTTTTTTTATTTTTTGTAATTTAGTGTTTTTTTTTTTTGTAATTTAGTGTTTGTTTGTTTTGTAATTTAGTTTAGTTGATTTAATTGTAGATAATTGTAGGTAGTTTATTTAATTAATTTATTGATAGTGTAGTGTTAGGTTTAATTGTAACTTAGGTTAGGATTTATTTTACTGGGTAATTTTGTAATTATTTTAACTAGGTAGCTATTAAATAGTTATTAACTATTTAATAGCTATTGTACCTGGTTAAAATAAATACAAAGTTGCCTGTAAAATAAATATTAATCCTAAAATAGCTACAATGTAATTATTATTTATATTGTAGCTATATTAGGGTTTATTTTACAGGTAAGTATTTAGCTTTAAATAGGAATAATTTATTTAATAAGATTTATTTTATTTCATTAGATTTAAATTATATTTAACTTAGGGGGGTGTTAGGGTTAGACTTAGCTTTAGGGGTTAATACATTTATTATAGTAGCGGTGAGGTCCGGTCGGCAGATTAGGGGTTAATAAGTGTAGGTAGGTAACAGCGACATTGGGGGGGGCAGATTAGGGGTTAATAAATTTTATGTAGGTGTCGGCGATGTTAGGGGCAGCAGATTAGGGGTACATAGGGATAATGTAGGTTGCGGCGGTGTACGGTCAGCAGATTAGGGGTTAAAAATTTTTATTAGAGGGGCGGCGATGTGGGGGGACCTCGGTTTAGGGGTGCATAGGTAGTTTATGGATGTTAGTGTACTTTAGAGCACAGTAGTTAAGAGCTTTATGAACCGGCGTTAGCCCATAAAGCTCTTAACTCCTGACTTTTTTCTGCGGCTGGAGTTTTGTCGTTAGAGTTCTAACGCTCACTTCAGACAAGACTCTAAATACCAGCGTTAGAAAAATCCCATTGAAAAGATAGGATACGCAATTGACGTAAGGGGATTTGCGGTATAGAAAAGTCGCGGCTGGAAAGTGAGCGTTAGACCCTTTCCTGACTGACTCTAAATACCAGTGGACCCCTTAACGCTGGTTTGGACGGCTAATGCAGAACTCTAAATCTAGGCGTTAGTATTTTGCTTTTTTTTGGTAATGTTAGTTTTTTAAATTTTTTCGTAATTTTAGTGTTTCTTTGTTTTTGTAATGTTAGGTTTTTTATTTTTTCGTAGTGTTAAGATTTTTTAATATTGTAATTTAGTTTTTTTATTTTTATTTTATTTTCTTAAAACAGTAATGTTGGGGGAGTGGAGCTTACTGCCTTATAGAGTGGTCACATCAAGCAGAAGCTCTGCATTTACTTTAGATAAATACTGTTATTTTTTTATAAATAGGCGTACCTTCAACTAGCCCACAGGTTACCTGAGGTCTACGGAACGTCTATTACCACGAAGGCGACAATCTTAGATGAACTTGACATATACTTACACAACTTCTTGGCTCTGACGCCTCTGAAGTCTAACACCCCACGCTCGATCTGCGGACGTCAGTTCCCACCACCTTACCCAGAGATGCATTCAGTACTGGAGCTGTGCCCACTACTTCGGACCTGAAGACCTTGCATGCTCGGAGCAGAAAGGACTTACCCAGCCACTTCTGATTACAGCCCCCCAGTACAGACTCCACACCGGAGGGTCTGCGGCGGACACAAACCTGTACCGATAACCACACCACTGCACTAAGTGGCCTCCAGAGTCCTCAATCCTAAATGAACATCACCTGTGGGTCATATCCACTTTCCTTTTTCCCATATCGCCCAAAGGTGGAACATCCCCAGGAGAGGGGTCACCTTTAAGAAGCCGTACACCAGACAGCCTCGGCAACCACACATATTATCTCAGATTGTACCCTGAGCACATAAAACATCCTTATCAAGTTACAGACATTCCACTAAACTTTTCTATCAAGAGACAAAAATAACGATGCAAGGTTCAAGGCCTATTGGTGGAGGTACCGGACTGATCTCCCTTGTTCCCATTCTCAGTAAGGAAGTAAACCCTTTAAACTTTCTTACACATCACATGGTATCGGACCGAGCTCTGAGTCCGTATAGTGCACTACTTGCAAACATGGCTCACGCTATTAAGAAAAAGCCAAAACATCAGGATAACACTAAAAGGACCCTATAAGATCACTTCAATAGTAAAAACACCTCTGATCAAGAAGTATCAGATGACGATTCTAGAGATTCAACCACTTTCTTTAACAGAAACCCAAAATCAGATAACCCTCGTAAAGACCGCTCTACACTATCACAATCTACTTTTCTAGACCCCATTAAAATCTTATAGGACAAAATGGACACCCACTATACTTCTCTATGGCAGGAGCTCCGACAATCAGTTAGTGAACTCAAGCGAGACATCTCCTCACTAGGGGAGCGCACTGAAACATTAGAAAGGAAGCATGAAGACCTAGCGGTAGATCACTCCAATCTACTCTCCTATTCTCCGAACCTTGCAGAACAAATTTCTATCCTAGAAACCAAATTGGCAGATTTAGAGGATAGATCCCGCCGAAATAACTTGAGAATAAGGGGAATTTCAGAAGAGTTGACCACGGCGGAGCTCCACGACTACCTTAATGGTCTATTCAGAGAATTACTAGGACCATCTCAAGCCCGAGATCTTCTGACCGACAGAGCCCACAGAGCTCTCCGTCCACACAACTCTGCTTCCGATACCCCAAGAGATTTTGTCCTACGACTACATTACTACACAACAAAGGAGATGATTTTGAGAGCAACCTTCCCCAATAAACCCTTCAAAGAACCTTACCATAAAATTCAAATATTTCCAGATCTATCCCCACATACTCTCGCCAAAAAAAGAACATTTCAGCAATTCACACAAGCTCTAAGGCACCACAATGTAAAATACAGATAGGGATTCCCTGTGAAGATTTTCCTACAACACGAAGATCATTCTTATGTGATCTCGTCACTGGATCAAGGCATGAAGCTCCTCCATACTCTGGGACTGTCCACCCCCTTAGAATCCAATTGCAGGCCCCTGGAAAACCCCAAGTTACTGAATACATCAGCCCCGGAGTGGCAGCCACAGCTTACCACAACTGCCCAACAAGCCAAAAGCAAGGACTGACCACAGAGGAGGAACGCCACCCAGGATCTCATGCCTATGATTTCCTTCTCTTCTTACAGATTGAGATTTTCAGACCAGGATTAATCTGAGCATACATACAGGTACATACTTTACCATATTTTTCTCTAGAATTTATGGTCTCTCCAGCACCCACTCTTCAGATAGCTCACCATGCTAAGGCACTGTGGCTGAGCTCTGTAGTAACCCAAGGGTTGCAGGTTCGATCCCCAGTGAGGTCCACTCAGCCTTTCATCCTTCCAAAGTCGATAAAATGAGCAGCGCCTTGAGACCCTTACGGGTGATTAGCCACGCTTTACAAGTACCCAATACATACATACACCAACCAGGTACACCTAGAACTCATGTATGGATACATATCTTACCCTCTATTAGTTTCTATGTATTTCTTGCTTTGTACCTTTGGTATGTCACACATATGTCATAATATTGTATCTTGCCTTATTTAACCTATCCTGAGTTACAATTTATTTTCAAATTATGTCTAAGGTGTATATATTTGTTCCCAAACTATGCAGAGGTAGTGAACACTGAATGCTATTTCTAATAACATTGATTATACCTTCTTGCAAACAGACAATAGCTAATAGTTCTTTATTACCTTGTAATATTTTATAAATGTGTGCACCTAGCTAGTATCACGTTTGTTTTTGTATTATAACTGCCATTGTACCTTTCAATGCTAACTCTGTCTACCTAGTTCCCTTGATCCTAGTTCAATGCTAACTCTGTCTACCTAGTTCCCTTGATCCTAGGCCCCTGTTATTCCCTGAGCAATCCTCACAGCCATCTAAGGTACGAACATTTGTCTAATCCTTTGATTACTATCTAGTCCAGGAATAACCATCTCAATGTCCTCCCTTTTTTTTTTATAGACTACCCTCCAGGTATACTTGGAACTTAGATATAAGCTGAACTTACCCCCCTGTTACTTACCCTGTTGCCTTTACCGGGCATCTTAGTCTCTCCTATTGTCAGGGTTTTTTCCCTGTTGTGTTTGCCATGTGCTGCTGGCAGCCATTTTACTCACCTCTCTTCCTGACTATGGTGCATTGTGGAGGATGCTGCTCATTTCCTGCACTTCCTTTTATGGCCAGACTGGTGTGCATCATCCATGTGAGACAGGATGCAGTCTCAGAATTGTGATGTCATCACTTATTACTTAAAGGGCCTCTGTTCAGTATGCTTTGCCTTTGCGTTGTCTTAGACCTGTTTGTGAGAGTTCCTGTGTATTACCTGGCTGTCTGACGTCCTTCCTGGTTCCTGATCCCTGGCTTGTTCCTGACTCTGCTGTTTTCCTTGTCCCTGATTCCAGCTCGTCTGACTACTCCCTTTGGCTCCTGACTCGGCTCGTCTGACTACCAGCTCTGGTTTTGACTCCTGGTTTGTTATTTGACTTGTGGACTTTTTATTATTTTTTGCTATTAATAAAGGAGTGATTATTTTTGCACTTCTCGTCTCAGTCTGATTCCTGGCACCCTGACAAAAAGTTAGTACTAGTACTGAATAATTGATATTACTGTAATTATCAATTCTTTTTTTTTAACTTATTGTTTGAATTCTCTTTGTAAAAAATGTTCTAGTTGCTATATGTTCGCGTGTCTCAGTTAGCACTAAATCGTCTCAGTCTGATTCCTGGCACCCTGACACCTATATTCTTCATGTAATATGACCTACACTATTACTCCCTAAGTCCAACAATGGATAACGCCTAAGCTATTTACCTGAGGATTGTGCTCATTCGGGACCACATGCCTTACCTCCTGACTCCAGTTTGTTTATCATACTAGTTGTTAATTCTGTTTTCAAGTTTACAAAGTTACTACTTGAGGCTTAAGGTTAAATTCTTAGACAGGTTAGAGATATTTCCTTTCTCTAAGGACTATATCCTTAGGTTTCTAATATTGCTCCCCCTCAATTTTGCTTCTCCCACAGGTTTACTCACTACCTCAGACAACTCATACTAGAATGTAGCTGCAACTTATGGCTCAATGACGGACATACCCCTTAACTCACCCACACGGATGTTTGATTTACCTCACACCGACTGTCCCACAATTATACTTAACCCCGACTCTACCACCTACAGATACACCCAAATGGGAGCCAGAATCTTGACTCCTACTCAGTAGAATATTTGAAGAGATCCCTCACACATATCCTTCCTCGAGATGTATTACTTTGGTATCATCTTAGTGAACCTCCACTGACCACTGGTAGCTTTAAAATGCCACCTAGGATGTTCCTACTCTCCAACTTCCTTGGCTACATACTACGCCTTTGCCTAAACTGTGGGGATTTCACCAAATACTAAATTCAGACAAGACCCTGTTGGTACTTATCCTGTTGACCGCTCTGTCCCATCTTACAACACTAAACCTTTTAAAGGTTAGACCTCTCTGCCCCCACTTACTCTGGACCCCTTCCCTTTTTTTTTCTAAAGCAGCTCTTGACCACTGAATACCTAAAACTCCCCAAAGTTGCTTACAGCATAGTTATATCCATCCCCTATCACAACCACCATCTTTAACAGATATCCACATCTTCTCGCCTCTCGAAGGTTATTGACCCAGGAAACAGCCCTTACCCTTACTATCCTAAAACCCCCCTCTCATTTTTTCTCGCTCTCTTTCTTCTCTTCTTATCCTCTCTGCCCTCATTCCTCCCAACATGGAAGGCTTGCGCCTTCTCACACTAAATATGCAGGGACTTAATTCCTCCACTAGGCGCAGCCTACTCCTTAACCACCTGCAGAAAAATAAGACGGATATAGCTTTTATCCAAGAGACCCATTGGATCCCTACCCCAGGGACTTTGCGCACATCTAAAAAAATTCTCACAGTTATAAAGGACTCCTTTAATTCCAAATCTAGAGGAGTTGCTATTTTCCTCAGCAAAAACATTACATACAACCCCATATATGTTGAATGTGACCCCCAAGGACTGTTTATTATTTATTATTATTAATTATTATTAATTGTAAATTAAACAACCATTTGGTTACTTTAGTGAATATTTATGCCCCTAATGCTAGGCAGATGAGATTTATGAGGACGCTTTTTAGATCAATGTCAGCCGTGAAACAGGGGGAAATAACCATAGGGGGAGATTTTAACCTTATCTGGGATCATATTCTTGACAGATCCGGACCTAGGATCTCTGCACAAGATAGATCCACTGTCCACACACTCTCTCTCTAAGGCTTTCCAGGCACTCATTGGTCAATACGACCTATTTGATGCATGGAGGTAATTTCATCCAGAAGAGAAGGACTTTACTTTCTACTCCTCCCCACATAAGTCATAAACCCGCATAAAAAATGTTTTTGCGAGTGCCCGACTCCTGAACAACATTTCATATATGAAATTTATACAGATTTCCTGGTCAGATCATGATGCACTGAATTTACTTCTCGGGCCACATTTAACAAATAACCCCCCCCCCCCTTTGTGGTGATTACAAGATTGGATAGTTACAGAGCCTACTTTAAAAATTGAACTCCAAGAAAAGATTATTGAATTCCTCAGCTTAAAAGACAACTTCCAAACCACAACAGAAAACTTATGGACCACACTTAAGGCGGTCAGGGAGATGACACCTCATGAAAGTTGAGGCAGCTGCACGCTCGAGGAGAGGGGCTACCCTCTCTATGCTCGCTATTTAGATGAGGAATTTGAAAAATAAACTTAATGTATCTTATTCTAGTACAGTGAATGATGAAATCACTGATATATCTAAACAAATTCAGGCTTTAGAAATACAAAGGGTACATGTCATGTAACAAAAATTTAAGAGGATTTATTATCACCAAGGCAACAAAGCCTCCACCTTATTAGCGACAAAATTTGGACACTGCACAGCTCAATCCAAAATGTTATCTATTAAAAAAGAGCATGGTAACTTAGTATACTCCCCTTCAGAAATTGGGGACACCTTTAAACACTTTTATCAAACATTATACAACATAGAGGCAGATCTAAACTCTTCCCCCCCCCCCAGAGGAAATCTCTGACTTTCTTGACTCCCTACATCTACCTAAACTAGAAACTGACGACACTTCCGCTCTGACAGACCAAATAAATGTGGAAGAGGTTCAAAAGATAGATTCTATAAAACTTTTCAACACACGTTAGCCCCCATTCTATGCAGAATGTTCCAAGAGGTGATGAATAAGGGCTCTTTTAGTGCAGAATTTTTAGAGGCTACAGTGGTAACAATCCTAGAAAAATCCCCAGAACACTCTAGTAGCTACTGCCCAATCTCTTTACTCAAACTAGACACCAAAATATATGCCAAACTGCTAACCAACGGGCTCTCAAAGGTAATCACATCTTTAGTACACACTGACCAAGTAGGCTTCATTCCACACAGAGAGGGCCCTGATGCAACTAGATGCATATTAGATATTCTCGCTATAGCATCCGGAAGTGGAGCTCCCTTACTGACCCTGTCATTGGATGCTGAAAAGGCATTTGACAGGGTCAGATAAGAATAGCTATGGGAGACTATGAAGAATTTCAATATCCCAAACTCCTTTATTCAAGCAGTTCAAGCTCTGTACACATGCCCCTCAGCCAGAATTAGATGAGTTGGATTTCAGTCTAATGCTTTTAGCATGACCAATGGCACTAGACAGGGATGTCCGCTATTGCCCCTTCTATTTGCCCTAGTTATTGAACCCCTTGCTCAATGCATCAGACTAGAGCCTCATACTAGAGGTATAGCCGTGGGGAATCATTCGCACAAAATTTCCTTATATGCAGTTGACATCACCCTCTTCCTGACTTCACCTAAAGAGTCCTTATCTGCAGTGTTTACAATTCTCAAAAACTTAACTAAGTTATTATAAACTCAACATTACGAAGACAGAGGCCCTACCAATAAATATTTCCTCCCAGGACCTCACTAGCTTACAGAGATCACACTAATTTCAATGGAATACATCCTCAATCAAAGTCTTAGGTGTGCACTTAAGCGCTGACCCCTCAACCACTATCTCCAAAAACTATACAGACTTCCAGAATTTAATAAATTACTTGGCACGTGGGAATTTCGGGAAATATCATAGACAGGGCGAATAACAGCAATTAAGATGTCCTTTCTTCACTAGATCACTTACCTGTTCAGATGTAGCCCATATAATATCCCAAGGCCCATTCTAAATAAGCTACAGAGTCTTATCACTACCTATATCTGGAAAGACAAAAGACCCAGAACATCTAGACACACCTTGGAGAGACCACTTACCCAATGAGGACTAGCCCTGCCCAATCTTATTATATACTATAATGCCGCCAGGCTGTCGCACCTGCTAAGCTGGAATAACCAAGAATGCTCTCCAAGATGGTTCATTATTGAGGCCTCACTACTCCCCACAAACCTTACTCCCCTGACTGTCTTTGGATATCTTCTCACCATAGACAAGATTTAAGCAAAACGCATCCCATATTAAAGGATGCCTTACAGTTCTGGGATCAAATCCGACATAACCCAGTCCTTGCTCCCCACCCATCTCCTGCTCTTACCTTAACTAGTGTTTTATTCTGCTTACCTGATTCTCATCCCGAATCGTGGCAGCAGCTACGGGTCTCCTTAGTGACAGATTTCTTTGAGAATGACACATGGCTATCCCACCCTGAGTTCTGCACTAAATTTCAACTCCCCCCCAGCTTACGATTCAAGGCATTCCACCTAAGTTCACGACTACGCTCATGGGGATACTCTAAACATACAGTCAGACCATTATCACTTTGGGAAAATAAATGGCATCAAGCCCATAATATCAAGCACTCCCTTTCTTTCCATTATAACCTGCTCATCAATTCTCACACCCAGCATCAAATTTCTCAACACTGTGCGTGGGGGAGAGAGAGATAGGTTTCACAGTTGACATTGATACTTGGCATAAACACATCACAGTAACCAAAAAACTCTTGCATTGCGCCACTTTATGGGAGCTATTTTACAAAATCCTGGTCAGCTGGCACCTGGTGCCGATTACCTTACACAAGATATACAATAAACAATCCCCCAAGTGCTGGAGGCAATGTGGCGGTACGGGGACAGCTTTACATATATGGTGTCTTGCCCAGCTATACAAATGCTCTGGAGGAAATTATATTCCATTTTAAATATACTCAATGTCGCCCCCCCCATACCTCCCAGAGGTTTCTCTGCTCCACATGAAAATATCAAATCTAAACCCAGCCAATGAAGCCCTAACGATCTACCTTCTTATGTCTACAAAGTTATCCATCATTCAATATATTAGACAAAATGGAACAATACTCTCATAGGGTTTAAGATAAAGTAGATTTCTTCCATGAGACCTGGTCCCCATGGCTTACAGCGTTCCCGGATTAGGACTAGCCCCCAAAAATTAGACTTTATAAATTATACCCTCTATCCTCACTGCTCCCTACCTTGTCTCCCCACCTTTTTTTTTCTTTTCTTCTCTCCCCTTCCCTCACCACCCAGGGTCACATCTTTGATTACGAAACTAATGCTATTTCTGCAAACAATATCGGTCTTTTAATAAGACTCTTTTGATTAATATATATAACAGATATAACTATCCACTGGTTTCCTATACTCACCTCATACGAAGAAAAAGAGACACCACAGGTCACTTCTTAGAACCTTTACTCTATATCCCCTCATGTAACATTGTATGTATATCATTACCGAAGCCTAAAGTACTGTTTTTCTTGTTTATTTGTACTAGCAATGTATCTATTTACGCTGTAACAAAACACATTGCGAACCCTTTCTACCTGGTTCTTACTTGTAATGCTTAAAGGGACAGTATACACTCATTTTCATATAACTGCATGTAAAAGACACTACTATAAAGAATACGATGCACAGATACTGATATAAAAATCCAGTATAAAACTGTTTAAAAACTTACTTAGAAGCTGTCAGTTTGGCTCTGTTAAAAAGGTAGCTGGAAAGCCCACTGCAAGTGGCAAATAAGACACTCCCCCCTCCCCCTTCTTTTGCATATGAAAAGACCCTTTAACCCCTTAACGACTGACGACGTATGCCATACGTCCTCAAAAAAAAGCACTTAACGACCGAGGACGTATGGCATACGTCGTCGGTTAAACAGAGCACTGGAAGCGATCGAAATCGCTTCCAGCTGCTCTAACAGTATTGCAGGCTTGCCTTGAGGTCTAGGCATCCTGCAATACTGTTCCTGAGTGCCGGGACCGGATTGATCACTCCCCCACGAGTGATCACTTCCGGTTTCGCTCCACGTGGAGCCCGGCAGTGTTTCAGAGCATCGGAAGCGATCGGACACGCTTCCGATGCTTTGCTTGTGTGCTAAGTGCCTCGGTGGGTCGAGGCACTTAGTTAGTTATAAAATAAAGGTAAAAAATAAAATAAAAAAAACGTTTAAAATATAAAAAAAGCCCTAAATAGCCCCCCCCCCTCCCCCTTCACTAGGCATCCAAGATGGCGATGCCCAGTGCATCATGGGGCCTCTGGGGGTGTCCCTAGCCTGCCTCATCATAGGGGCAAGCTAGGGTCACCCAATCTGAGCCTCCCATCCAAAAAAAAATAATAATAATAAAATACCCCATTTGTCTGATCATGTCAATATTTGTAAATATTGACACTGATCAGTGTGGATCTCCCTCCCTCTCCTCACTTGCGATTTTGTTGGAGAGAGAGAGAGACCTGTTTTTTTGCAGAGAGAGATTTAATTCTTTTATTTGTTAAAAAAATATAGAACCAAAGGCTCTTTTCAGAGCCATTAACCCCTAGCTTGCCAGTGATCACTATAAATCACTGGCATTAGCATAGCTGCACTTTTTTTTTTGCTGTCTGTGCATTTTTTTAGGGGTTAATTTTTTTTGTTGTAATTTTTTAAAAATCCAGAGGCTCTTTTCAGAACCATTTAGTTAATTTAATTTAATTTTCAGAGCCATTAACCCCTAGCTTGCCAGTGATCGCTATAAATCACTGGCAGTAGCATAGCTGTACTTTTTTGCTGTCTGTGCATTTTTTTAGGGGTTAATTTTGTTGTTGTAATTTTTTAAAAATCCAGAGGCTCTTTTCAGAACCATTTAGTTAATTTAAATTAATTTTCAGAGCCATTAACCCCTAGCTTGCCAGTGATTGCTATAAATCACTGGCAGTAGCATAGTTGTACTTTTTTGCTGTCTGTGCATTTTTTTAGGGGTTAATTTTGTTGTTGTAATTTTTTAAAAATCCAGAGGCTCTTTTCAGAACCATTTAGTTAATTTAATTTAATTTTCAGAGCCATTAACCCCTAGCTTGCCAGTGATCGCTATAAATCACTGGCAGTAGCATAGCAGTACTTTTTTGCTAGTTTATTTAGTTAATTAATTTAGTTAATTAATTTAATTTAAAAAAAATTAGTACATTTTTTCTGTGACAGATACAAAAATGTCACAGAAAATATATAGTGCTGAGGAGGCTATGCCATCCTTGCGTCAGAGTCAGATGCCTCTATGTCTGACTCAGACCCCAATTTTGACCCTGCCATATGCTCAGATACATCACTAGATGCAGTCTCAACTGATAGTGATGTATCTGTGGCTGCTAGACCCCCTACCAGCCCCCCTGCTAGCCCCCCTGCCAGAAGGAGGCGTGTTGCTGCCATTGCTGCTGAAGAGTGGGTAACACCTCATCTCCAGAGGCCAGATATCCCACCCTTCACAGCAAATGCTGGCATAAATATAGATGTGGCAGGTTTTAGCCCCCAGCAGTTTCTGGAAGTGTTTCTGGGCGATGATGTATTGGGGAACATTGTCGCCCAAACTAATTTATATGCCCATCAGTTCCGTGCTGCAAAGCCTGGAACATATTTGGCAAAGCAGCAATGGGCCCCCATCAATGTGCCAGAATTCAAAAAATTCTGGGCATTGACCATGCTGATGGGCATCATAAAGAAACCCTCCATTCGCTCCTACTGGAGTACTAGCCCCATCTGCTCTACCCCCATTTTCTCCCAGATTATGTCGAGGAAGAGGTATGAAATGATTCTGCATTTCATGCACTTCAGCGACAACAGCCTGTGCCCCCCTAGGGAGCATCCCCAATTTGACAGGCTGTATAAAATCCGCCCCCTGATAACCCACTTTTCTGCCAGGTTTGCAGAGGCTTATACACCTGGAAGGAATATATGCGTTGATGAATCCATAATGAAGTATAAGGGAAGGCTGGGATTCAAGCAGTTTATTCCTTCCAAGCGCTCCAGATATGGGGTAAAGGTGTATAAGCTCTGTGACAGCGAGAATGGGTATACTCAGGCCTTCCGGGTGTATGAGGGAAAGGATAGCCAACTTGACCCTCCAGGTTGCCCAGAACATATGGGAACCACTGGCAAGATTGTCTGGGACCTGATATTACCCCTAATGAACAAAGGGTATCACTTGTACTTAGACAATTTTTATACAAGTGTCTTTTTGTTCAAGCTACTGTATTGCTTTGATACAGTAGCTTGCGGTACAATTAAAAAGAACCGCGCAGGTTTCCCAGGACAGCTTGTACGCACCCGGCTACGAAGGGGGGAGACCTCAGCTCTGCGCCAAGAGGAGCTGTTGGCACTTAAGTACAGAGACAAGAAGGATGTATACCTTCTTACCACCATCCACACAGACAGGACGGTGGCGGTTTCTGTACGTGGCAGAGCTGAGATCATAAGGAAGCCAGTGTGCATCAAGTCTTATAACCGGCATATGGGTGGGGTTGATCTGGCTGATCAGCTGCTGCAGCCCTACCTAATTATGCGGAAGACAAGGGCCTGGTACAAAAAGGTTGCAATTTACCTAATGCAGATTGCAACCCACAACGGTTTTTTGTTGTTCAAAAAAGCAAACCCCAGAGTTAAAAATACTTTTTTACAGTTTCAGCTCCAGATTATTACAGGGATTTTGTACCATGATGCACCTACTCCCCGGGCGGTGATGGGAGAGAGCAGAGTTGGGGCTACCCATTTTATTTTTAAAATCCCCCCTACTGCCGCAAAGCAGAAACCACAAAAAAATGCAGAGTCTGTACCAAGAGGGGGAAGAGAAAGGACACCATATATCACTGTCCTGATTGCCCTGGACAGCCTGCACTCTGCATTGGGGACTGCTTCAAACGGTACCATACAATGGTCAATTTTTTAAAAAATAAATACATTTGCTGTTATATATATATATATATTTTTTTTGGTTATGTTTACAGTTAGATGTTTTTTTGTTTTTTTTACTTTTACTGTGCCAGATTTTTACATTTCACTACTCTATTTTTTTTCTAAAATTGGGCCTGATTTTTTTTAACCAAAACCCCTGTCAAACCTATGCATGGGGGACATAGGTGTTCTCAGGGTGCCTTGCAGAAAACAACCTGAAGTATGTTTTTGTAATAACTTACAACAGTCTCTCCTAAATCATAGTCAAAAAGCAATGTGTCTGTAAAAATGAAAATTGAAAAATTACCACCATACACTTTCTCCAATTTTTTGGGCTAAAACGGTTGCTTCAAAGGCATCAAAGCACACCATATACAATACCTTGGGGTGTCAACATTTAAAAAATATACACTTTGAATGCAATAAATAAAAGTGGGGTATGCGATAGGCCCCAAACTAAAGATAGGCCTATCAGAAGAAATACTCTCATTTTTAATAACTAAAATCACAAGTCATAAAATTGTAACATAACCTTCCCAAAATCCTGGCAAACATATGCATGGGGGGCATAGGTGTACTCAGGGTGCCTTGCAGAAAACAACCTGAAGTATTCTTTTGCAATAACTTACAACAATCTCTCCTAAATCATAGTTAAAAAGCAATGTGTCTGTAAAAATGAAAATTGAAAAATTACCACCATACACTTTCTCCAAATTTTTGGGCTAAAACGGTTGCTTCAAAGGCATCAAAGCACACCATATACAATACCTTGGGGTGTCAACATTTAAAAAATATACACTTTGAATGCAATAAATAAAAGTGGGGTATGCGATAGGCCCCAAACTAAAGATAGGCCTATCAGAAGAAATACTCTCATTTTTAATAACTAAAATCTCAAGTCATAAAATTGTAACATAACCTTCCCAAAATCCTGGCAAACCTATGCATGGGGGGCATAGGTGTACTCAGGGTGCCTTGCAGAAAACAACCTGAAGTATTCTTTTGCAATAACTTACAACAATCTCTCCTAAATCATAGTCAAAAAGCAATGTGTCTGTAAAAATGAAAATTGAAAAATTACCACCATACACTTTCTCCAATTTTTTGGGCTAAAACGGTTGCTTCAAAGGCATCAAAGCACACCATATACAATACCTTGGGGTGTCAACATTTAAAAAATATACACTTTGAATGCAATAAATAAAAGTGGGGTATGCAATAGGCCCCAAACTAAAGATAGGCCTATCAGAAGAAATACTCTAATTTTTAATAACTAAAATCATGTAACATAACCTTCGCAAAATCCTGGCAAACCTATGCATGGGGGGCATAGGTGTACTTAGGGTGCCTTGCAGAAAACAACCTGAAGTATTCTTTTGCAATAACTTACAACAGTCTCTCCTAAATCATAGTAAAAAAGCAATGTGTCTGTAACAATGAAAATTCAAAAATTACCACCATATACTTTCTCCAATTTTTTGGGCTAAAACGGTTGCATCAAAGTCATCAAACCACTCCATGTATAATACCTTGGGGTGTCAACTTTTTAAATATAATCACATTTATGGAAAACAAATAAATTGGGGTATGTTAAAAGACCCCCAAAAAAGACGATAGGCAAAGAAAATATGTTAAATGTGAATAAAAATCACAAACACATGTCAGACATTTGGCATTGCACCGCCCAAACAAGCCACCAAACCTATGCATAGGTGGTATCACTGAACTCAGGAGATGTTGGTGACCACATATTGGTGTCTTCTTTGGTAGTAACACATAACAGGAGCTGTGAATCCATGTCTAAAGTACAATGTATGTGAAAAATAACACAAAAAAATGAATGCCCAATAGTTTGACAAAGACTAGTGGTTGAATTAGTGTATGAAAAGTGTTAAAATACCAGCATTTGAAATACCCTAGGATGTCTACTTTTCAAAAATATATGGTTTTATGGGGGTAAATTACATTGGTCGGCTTCAGAAATGTCTTAAATAGAACATGGGTGCATGGGATGTGAAAATGGGAAGTGTAAAAAATGGAATGCGCTTCCTAAAAATAAGGCCTTCTAGCCCCCAGAGAACCCAACACACCTATGCATGGGTGGTATCACTGTACTCAGGAGATGTTGTTGAACACATATTGAGGTGTTTTTTGGCAGTAACACATAACAGGAACTGAGAATCCATGCCTAAAGTACAATGTGTGTGAAAAATAACACAAAAAAATGACTACCCAAACGTTTGACAAAGACTGGTGGTTAAATAAGTTCATGGAAAGTGTGAAAATACCAGCATTTCAAATACCCTAGGGGGTCTACTTCTCAAAAATATATGGTTTTATGGGGGTAAATTTTATTGGCCGGATTCAGAAATGTCCCAAATAGGACATGGGTGCATGATGACCAATGTGAAAATTCCAAGTTGAAAAACTGGAATGCGCTTCCTAAAAATAAGGCCTTCTAGCCCCCAGAGAGCCCAACACACCTATACATGGGTGGTATCACTGTACTCAGGAGATGTTTTTGAACACATATTGAGGTGTTTTTTGGCAGTAACACATAACAGGAACTGAGAATCCATGCCTAAAGTACAATGTGTGTGAAAAATAACACAAAAAAATGACTACCCAAAAGTTTGACAAAGACTGGTGGTTAAATAAGTTCATGGAAAGTGTGAAAATACCAGCATTTCAAATACCCTAGGGGGTCTACTTCTCAAAAATATATGGTTTTATGGGGGTAAATTTCATTGACCGGCTTCAGAAATGTCCCAAATAGGACATGGGTGCATGATGACCGATGTGAAAATTCCAAGTTGAAAAACTGGAATGCGCTTCCTAAAAATAAGGCCTTCTAGCCCCCAGAGAACCCAACACACCTATACATGGGTGGTATCACTGTACTCAGGAGATGTTGTTGAACACATATTGAGGTGTTTTTTGGCAGTAACACATAACAGGAACTGAGAATCCATGCCTAAAGTACAATGTGTGTGAAAAATAACACAAAAAAATGACTACCCAAACGTTTGACAAAGACTGGTGGTTAAATAAGTTCATGGAAAGTGTGAAAATACCAGCATTTCAAATACCCTAGGGGGTCTACTTCTCAAAAATATATGGTTTTATGGGGGTAAATTTCATTGGCCGGATTCAGAAATGTCCCAAATAGGACATGGGTGCATGATGACCAATGTGAAAATTCCAAGTTGAAAAACTGGAATGCGCTTCCTAAAAATAAGGCCTTCTAGCCCCCAGAGAGCCCAACACACCTATACATGGGTGGTATCACTGTACTCAGGAGATGTTTTTGAACACATATTGAGGTGTTTTTTGGCAGTAACACATAACAGGAACTGAGAATCCATGCCTAAAGTACAATGTGTGTGAAAAATAACACAAAAAAATGACTACCCAAAAGTTTGACAAAGACTGGTGGTTAAATAAGTTCATGGAAAGTGTGAAAATACCAGCATTTCAAATACCCTAGGGGGTCTACTTCTCAAAAATATATGGTTTTATGGGGGTAAATTTCATTGACCGGCTTCAGAAATGTCCCAAATAGGACATGGGTGCATGATGACCGATGTGAAAATTCCAAGTTGAAAAACTGGAATGCGCTTCCTAAAAATAAGGCCTTCTAGCCCCCAGAGAACCCAACACACCTATATATGGGTGGTATCACTGTACTCAGGAGATGTTGTTGAACACATATTGAGGTGTTTTTTGGCAGTAACACATAACAGGAACTGAGAATCCATGCCTAAAGTACAATGTGTGTGAAAAATAACACAAAATAATGACTACCCAAAAGTTTGACAAAGACTGGTGGTTGAATTAGTGCATGGAAAGTGTTAAAATACAAGCATTTGAAATACCCTAGGGTGTCTACTTTTCAAAAATATATGGTTTGATGGGGGTAAATTCCATTGACCAGCTTCAGAAATGTCCCAAATAGGACATGGGTGCATGATGACCGATGTGAAAATTCCAAGTTGAAAAACTGGAATGCGCTTCCTAAAATTAAGGCTTTTTAGCCCCCAGAGAACCAGACACACCTATACATGGGTGGTATCACTATACTCAGGAGATGTTGTTGAACACATATTGAGGTGTTTTTTTGGCAGTAACACATAACAGGAACTGAGAATCCATGCCTAAAGTACAATGTGTGTGAAAAATAACACAAAAAAATGACTACCCAAAAGTTTGACAAAGACTGGTGGTTGAATTAGTGCATGGAAAGTGTTAAAATACCAGCATTTGAAATACCCTAGGGTGTCTACTTTTCAAAAATATATGGATTTATGGGGGGTAAATTCCTTTGGCCAGCTTCAGAAATGTCCCAAATAAGACATGGGTGCATGATGACCGATGTGAAAATTCCAAGTTGAAAAAACTGGAATGCGCTCTCTAAAAATAAGAGCTTTTAGCCCCCCGAGAACCCGACACACCTATACATGGGTGGTATCACTGTACCCAGGAGATGCTGCTGAAGACATATTAGGGTGTTATTTGGCAGTAACCCTTAATATTTTCAGTAAATGTATTCTTAAATTGCTATTTTGTCAAAAAATCAAAAAAAAAAATTTCCCCCCAAAATTTGGCATAGATTGGTGGTAAAATGGTTGCATGAAAAAAGTCAAAATACCCCAAGTTTAATACCTTAGGTTGTCTTCTTTTAAAAAATATATACATTTGAAGGGTTATTCAGGGATTCCTGACAGATATTTTACAATGTAACTATCGCCAATTTTGAAAAAACATGGTTTTGAAATAGCAAAGTGCTACTTGTACTTATTGCCCTATAACTTACAAAAAAAGCAAAGAACATGTAAACATTGGGTATTTATAAACTCAGGACAAAATTTAGAAACTGTTTAGCATTGGTATTTTATGGTGGTTGTAGATGTGTAAGAGATTTTGGGGCTCAAAGTTAGAAAAAGTGCATTTTGTTTTCATTTTTTCCTCATATTTTATATTTTTTTTTATAGTAAATTATAAGATATGATGAAAATAATCATATCTTTAGAAAGTCCATTTAATGGCGAGAAAAACAGTATATAATATGTGTGGGTACAGTAAATGAGTAAGAGGAAAATTACAGTTAAACACAAACATTGCAGAAATGCAAAAATAGCCTTGGTCCCAGATGGTCAACAAATTGAAAAGTGGTCTGGTCACTAAGGGGTTAAACAAACAGGAGCAAGCTGGAGAAGGTAGCTGACGGTATTCACATAAAACTTTGGGGCTTGGTTAGGAGTCTGAAAATCAGAGCAATGTTATTTAAAAATAAGTAAAACTATACATTTATTTAAAAAAAAAAACTTTATGGGCTATATAAATAGATCATCTACAAAACATTTATGCAAAGAAAAAATGAGTGTATAATGTCCCTTTAAGATTGTCTCAATAAAAAAACTTTTATTAAAAAAAAAAAAATAGTAATGTTAGGTTAATTTTTAGTTTAATCTTATTTATTTTTTTCCAAAGGTAAGTTTTTATTTATTTTAAGCTAGTTATATTGTAAGTTTTATTGAAAGTTAGGGGGGGTGTTAGGTTTAGGGGTTAATAGTTTAATGTAGTGTGTTGCGATGTGGGGGGCTGGTGGTTTAGGAGTTAATAGGTTTATTATAGTAGTAGCGATGTGGGGGGATGGCAATTTAGGGGTTAAAAGGTTTATTATAGTAGTTGCGATGTGGGGGCCGGCGGTTTAGGGGTTAATAGGTTTATTATAATAGTTGCGATATGGGCCGGCAGTTTAGGGGTTAATAGGTTTATTTAGGTGTTAGCGATGTGGGGGCAGCGTTTTAGGGGTTAATAGTTTTATTTAGTGTTGGCGATGTGGCCTTTGAGGAAACTCACTCCATAACACTGTACAATGCATGCTGGGAATTAGAGTCCAGAGCTGCAGTGACACAATACTGAGCCACAATAGTGAGATACAAATTCCAGAATGCTATGTAACTCCAATCATACTGTGCTTCTTGCTCTAAAATGGAGCTACATTTAGGGGGATTAAAAGAAAAAATGGACATTCAAGAAAATCCGGGGGGGGGGCAGATGCTCCTCCTTGCCAACTCCCCCCCCCCGAACACCCATGTATGCAGCATAGGTGTTTAACTGGCCCGTAATTCCCCCAAATTTATTTGAATAAGGGTTTTTTGTACCATATTTTGGCCAAAGCATGTAAGCCGAAGAATGCCCAGGTAACCGTTCTCGGGCCTTGGCTGAATTTTGTACTTGCAAACAGACCATTAAAAATAAAATTTGTGTGCTAGCTTAATTTTTATCTTTATTCCCCCAGTCAATATTAACTATTTCCAAATGGTGACACATATAACATGAATCCAATGTAAATCTGTGTTTGCACAGGTTTATTGCTTGAGGATAGTTAATTTCAACTTTCTTTAGTTTATATTTTTCTTCAAATATAAATTGTTTATAGGGACATAAAACTATTTTTTTCCATAATTTAGATAGAGCATATAGTTTAAATACATATCTGTTATCACATTTACTTTGTTCATGTTATACTTCCTAGAAAAAACTTACGGCGAGATTACAAGTTTTGCGTTAGCCTTAAAAAGCAGCGTTAAGGGGTCCTAACTCTGCTTTTTATCTAACGCTGGTATAACAAGTTTGGCAGGTACAGGTGTACCGCTCACTTTTCTTCCGCGACTTTTCCATACCGCAAATCCCCTTACATCAATTGCGTATCCTATCTTTTCTATGGGATTTGCCTAACGCCGGTATTACAAGTCTTGGAAGAAGTGAGCGGTAGACCCTCTCCTGGCAAGACTTCTACCGCATTTAAAAGTCAGTAGTTAAGAGTTTTATGGGCTAAAACTCTTAACTAAAGTGCTAACAAGTACACTAACACCCATAAACTACATATTAACCCCTAAACCGAGGCCCCCCACATCGCAAACACTATAATAAATAATTTTAACCCCTAATCTGCCGACCGGACATCGCCGCCACCTACATTATACTTATGAACCCCTAATCTGCTGCCCCTAACATTGCCGCAACCTACATTATAGTTATTAACCCCTAATCTGCCGCCCCCAACGTCGCCGCAACCTAACTACACTTATTAACCCCTAATCTGCCGACCGGACATCGCCGCCACTTTAATAAATGTATTAACCCCTAAACCGCCGCACTCCCGCCTCGCAAACACTAGTTAATGTTTATTAACCTCTAATCTGCCTGCCCTAACATCGCCGACACCTACTTACATTTATTAACCCCTAATCTGCCACCACCAACGTCGCCGCTACTATAATAAAGTTAATAACCCCTAAACCTAAGTCTAACCCTAACCCTAACACCCCCCTCTAATTTAAATATAATTTAAATACATCTAAATAAAATAACTACAAGTAAATAAATTATTCCTATTTAAAACTAAATACTTACCTGTAAAATAAACCATAAGATTATTTATTTTACAGGCAACTTTGTATTTATTTTAACTAGGTACAATAGTTATTAAATAGTTATTAACTATTTAATAACTACATAGCTAAAATAAGTACAAAATTACCTGTAAAATAAATCCTAACCTAAGTTACAATTACACCTAACACTACACTATCATTAAATAAATTACCTAAACTACCTACAATTAATTACAATTAAATACAATAAACTAAGTTACGGAAAAAAACAAACACTAAATTATGAAAAAAAATAAACACTAAATTACAGAAAATAAAAAAATTACAAGAAGTTTAAACTAATTACACCTAATCTAAGCCCCTAATAAAATAAAAAAGCCCCCCAAAATAATAAAAAAACCCTACCCTATACTAAATTACAAATAGCCCTTAAAAGGGCCTTTTGCGGGCATTGCCCCAAAGTAATCAACTCTTTTACCTGTAAAAAAAAGAATACAATACCCCCCCAACATTACAACCCACCACCCACACACCCCTACTGTAAAACCCACCCAATACCCCCTTAAAAAAAACTTACACTACCCCATTGAAGATCACCCTACCTTGAGCCGTCTTCACCCAGCCGGGCACCAGTGGTCATCCGATCCATCCAGAAGTCTTCATCCGATGGGCCAGAAGAGGACATCCAGACCCGCAGAAGTCTTCATCCTATCTGGGCAGAAGAGGACATCCGGACCGGGAGATGGCTTCATCCAAGCAGCATCTTCTATCTTCATCCATCCGACGAGGAACGACTCCATCTTGAAGACCTCCGGCGCGGAACATCCTTCTAGGCCGATGAACTAACGACGAATAACGGTTCCTTTAAATGATGTCATCCAAGATGGCGTCCCTCGAATTCCGATTGGCTGTTAGTATTCTATCAGCCAATCGGAATTAAGGTAAGAAAAATCCGATTGGTTGATTTAATCAGCCAATTGGATTGAAGTTCAATCCGATTGGCTGATTGGATCAGCCAATAGAATGCAAGGTCAATTCTATTGGCTGATCCAATCAGCCAATCGGATTGAACTTCAATCCGATTGGCTGATTAAATCAACCAATCGGATTTTTCCTACCTTAATTCTGATTGGCTGATAGGTTTTTTTAAGGGGGTATTGGGTGGGTTTTACAGTAGGGGTGTGTGGGTGGTGGGTTGTAATGTTGGGGGGTATTGTATTCTTTTTTTTACAGGTAAAAGAGCTGATTACTTTAAGGGCTATTTGTAATTTAGTATAGGGTAGGGCTTTTTATTATTTTGGGGGGCTTTTTTATTTTATTAGGGGGCTTAGATTAGGTGTAATTAGTTTAAACGTCTTGTAATTTTTTTTATTTTCTGTAATTTAGTGTTTATTTTTTTTCGTAATTTAGTGTTTTTTTCGTAATTTAGTTTATTGTATTTAATTGTAATTAATTGTAGGTAGTTTAGGTAATTTATTTAATGATAGTGTAGTGTTAGGTGTAATTGTAACTTAGGTTAGGATTTATTTTACAGGTAATTTTGCATTATTTTAGCTAGGTAGTTATTAAATATTTATTAACTATTTAATAATTATTGTACCTAGTTAAAATAAATTAATAAGTTGCCTGTAAAATAAAAATAAATCATAAGATAGCTACAATGTAATTATTAGTTATATTGTAGCTATCTTATGGTTTATTTTACAGGTAAGTATTTAGTTTTAAATTGGAATAATTTATTTAATTGTAGTTATTTTATTTAGATGTATTTAAATTATATTTAAATTAGGGGGGTGTTAGGGTTAGGGTTAGACTTAGGTTTAGGGGTAAATAACTTTATTATAGTAGCGGCGACGTTGGTGGTGGCAGATTAGGGGTTAATAAATGTAAGTAGGTGTCGGCGATGTTAGGGCAGGCAGATAAGAGGTTAATAAAAATTAACTAGTGTTTGCGAGGCGGGAGTGCAGCGGTTTAGGGGTTAATACATTTATTAAAGTGGCGGCGATGTCTGGTCGGCAGATTAGGGGTTAATAAGTGTAGTTAGGTTGCGGCGACATTGGGGACGGCAGATTAGGGGTTAATAAATAAAATGTAGGCGATGTTGGGGGCAGCAGATTAGGGGTTCATAAGTATAATGTAGGTGGCGACGGTGTCCGGAGCAGGAGATTAGGGGTTAATAATATAATGCAGGTGGTGACAATGTCGGGGGCGGCAGATTAGGGGTTAATAAGTGTAAGATTAGAGGTGTTTAGACTCGGGGTTCATGTTAGGGTGTTAGGTGCAGACATATTTTTTCTTTCCCCATAGGAAACAATGGGGCTGCGTTAGAAGCTGGACGCTGCTTTTTTGCAGGTGTTTTTTTTCAGCCAGCTCAGCCCCATTGTTTCCTATGGGGAAATCGTGCACAAGCACGTTTTAGCCAGCTTACCGCTACCGTAAGCAACGCTGGTATTACAGTGAGATGTGGAGCTAAATTTGCTCAACGCTCACTTTTCTGAGGCTAACTCAGCCATTCAGAAAACTTGTAATTCCAGCGTTGTTTTAAGTGAGCGCTGGAAAAAAGGCTAGTTAGCAACGGAGGTCTTTACCGACAAAACACGTAATCTGGCAGATAGGTAGGTAGCATATACTTGTCTGGAGAAATATAAGGCAGCAAACTTGCAAGAATGCATTTCAGCACTAGCTGCTAGTATTATTTTTAAAATGCATGGGAAAGTTTTTTTTTTATTACACACTTAGGGATATATTAATTATAGTGCGAGCGGACATGATAAGATATAGCGTATCATGTCTGCCGCACATCGATAAATGTTGACAGCATACGCTGTTGGCATTTATCATTGCACATGCAGTTCTTGTGAACTGCTGGTGCAATGCCGCCCCCTGCAGATTTGTGGCCAATTGGCCGCTAGCAGGGGGTGACAATCAATCCGATCGTATTTGATCGGTTAATTTCTGTTAGCGGCCTCAGAGCAGACAGACAAGTTATGGAGCAGCGGTCTTTAGAGCCTTGAGGCTCGCCGGAAACAAGATACGGAGCTTGATAAATCGGCCCCGTAATCTGAATAATGACAAGATAAAAATGTGTTTGATGTCCCTTTAAAAACTGTTTTCAATTCCTGTAAATGGATAAAAAGCTACTGCTATTCAAGTGTGAGTTCAGGTTTTACAGAAATCCGTTAGGTAGATAAAGGTCTTAAATATTTTAAGATGCCTTTAAGGTCCAACCTCTTTAAATGCTTAATTCGGAATAAAATATTTTGATTAGATAGTCTTTTAAATTCAGTCAGAGATGAGCCTGAATTGGAATGTGTTGAATGAGTTTATAGTAACTGGTTGGCAGTTCATCTCTAATTTATAGTGGCATGCTCATTAGAGCAAAAAAAACCCTTTGTCTTGGTCAAAAAAAAGGTTACATTTTCTTTCTAAACATCTGTATTGTAACACTTTATGCTCAGTTTCCCCTTTACATCCCTCTACTGAGAAGTTTTTATGTTTGTTATTGTTTTGTTATTTGTGCTAAAAATATTTATTAATTCAATTAAATACAAAAGAAAAAAAAGAGTTCATGTTGCTTGCATTGTGTTATTTTGACTTAGGGGTAGATTTATCATAGTGCATACGCTGTCGGCATTTATCTTTGCACCAGCAGTTCTAGCAGGGGGTGTCAATCACCCCGATCATATTCGATTGGGTTGATTACTGTCCGCGGTCTCAGAGTAGGCGGATAAGTTACGGAGCAGCAGTCTTTAGACCGCTGCTTCATAACTATTTTACATACGGAGCTTGATCAATCGGCCCCATGATGTTAATGTACATAGGATTCTTAAAAATATGTGTATGGATAATAAAAAAATTAGTTTTTGATAGCTGCCACTTAGTTGTCTTGCAAATGGATAACATTCTTGCAAAACTGCTGCCATATAGTGCTCCCAAAATGGGCAGGCTCCATAAGCTTGAGCCCCTGCTTTTCAACAATAGATACCAAGAAAATGAACTAAATTAAAACTTTTTTTTAGAATTGAATGCTCTAAATGCATCACGAAAGAAAATATGTGGGGCTCATTCCCCTTTAATTTCAGTAAACTATAATTATATTTGCAATACCATATATGGTTGAAATAATTATTTAAAAAATAATAACTATTTAATTCTTAATGTGATACTAAAACATATATGGCTTAAAGAGCTCATTCATAAGTAATCAACCTATTACTTAAATACAATGTAATATATATATATATATATATATATATATATATACATAGTATATATCATTCTACTTGTACTATAAGCTACTATAATTAGGTTGATTGTATTGCAGTTAGGTTCTCTTCTGTGTGCTGATATTGTTTATATAAACATTGTTTTATTCTTGCTTGTATGGTCCTTATTTATCTTCTGTCAGACCTCTGTTAACCACAGGAATTCTACTGTTTGTACTGATCATTAAGAGGTAGATTTATCAAAGTCATTCTGTTTTAATTCCGTCCAAAATAGCGCATACGAGCTGATCGTCATATTCATCAAAGCACTCTGCGCCTATAATTGTGCAAATCTGAAAGAAACTTCTTCGCACTCACTCATTCACCTGGGCGCGCTCCCGAGTGCAACAATATACATTAGAAATAGGTGTAATTTAACAGCCCGACCTACAAATACACCCAGTTTCTTATTTATCATTGCTTTGCGCCGATAGGGAACTGAAATTTCTGCTTCAATTGCGTATTGTATATTTTGCCATACAGACTGAGGCGAACACCATTATGATACATGCTTTTACATCTTGCCATGCAGAACTTTCTTCTTTTAACTAATTTTTCAAAGGCTCAGCGCCGAGAAGAGACTGTTATTGCCAGAAATTTGCGCTTCCACAGGCGCATATGGGTGCCAACAGTTTTATATATATATATATATATATATATATATATTGATATATTTATTTTTGCGATCTTAAATTATCAACATATGGCAAAAACAGCACAGAAACATTATATAATATAAATATAAGCTAAATAGTTACCTAAAAAATGCTTTTTTAATAATCAAAACATGGCGGTGTAAATATTTATAGGGATGTACTGTGATAAATAGGGAGTAAATAGGGAGTAAATGCTTTTTCCGACAGGCGAAATTTATCATTATTACGCCCCAGCTCGCCTGCGCAAAGTTACGTCTATTTTTTTGATGAATTCAGGCACACATGTGCGCTTCTCCGGAGGCGAGCTGGGGCGCAGTTACAGGCGAAGCACATACAGAGTTCGCCTAGCCTTTGATGAAGTCACAAGTAATGACACTACTCCCAAGCTACATCAACAATTATACATAGAATTATACCTAGAGTGGATTAAAGGTAGTCTTAAAACAGGGATGTGGAAGCAGCACTTTACTAAAGGCCATTCTATTCTGGGAAGCATAAGCAGCAGCATTGACAGCATGGAGGTTTGTGTCAATGTCCCAGACTTTGTACTAATATTATTCTGCATGAACCTGTGTTAATCTGTCAACCTCTGTGTGTCTCTATTGCTCTCTGACACTCTTTATCATTTTTTAAGACTGTCTGTCATTCCCAGATTGTCTCTGTGGTTCTGCCTGTCTTTCTGTCACTCTCCATCAGTCTGTGCCTTTTTTCCTTTCACTTCTAGGTTGTTTCAATGGAATGTTGTCTGCCTGTGTCACTGTCACATTCCATCAATCTTGGAGCTTTCCTTGACTACCAGTATACTTTGTAATTCTGTATCCATGCTTGTCTCTATTTTACTGCGTCACAGTAAGTCACTCTATTGCTGTCTTTAATAAACTCTGCTTGTATCTATAACACTTTCTGATTTGTTAATAGTTTCTACCAATAATTACATATAAAGTCCAAATGATGGATTGCAATTATTTAGTTTCAATTACAAATGTGTGTGTTACTACAATTATTCTGGGCATACTGCATGCATTTATTTTTTCTGATTACCAAGTGTAATAAAAAGATTATGTATGGCATACAGGCTATTTTATAACAAGGGATTACAGGCTATACACCAACACTCTCATGTAGTATTAATGTCTATGTAACGGCACTTTTGGATCTTGAATTTTAGGTTATACAAGTGATATCTGGAAGAAGGATTAATGAATATATAGTTGTTTTATATGTGAGAGATCTCAAGCAACAAATTTGGCATCTGCATGTAAAATGAATGGTCAGGACTTGCTCGTCTGGTAAAATATGCAGGTGGCAAGCTCAGCAAGCACTTATGGCAAGGTCCATCCAGGATTATAAGCAAGTGAAGGCCTTACAGGTATTAATGTTATATAGAAGGTATCGCAAGTACCACAGTCAGTTAATTGACCCAAGAAAGTGCTTTAGGTAGGTGTCTGGCACATCAAGTATTAAAGACAAATTATCACAGGCTATGCACCAACACTATAATGTAGTATTAATGCCTATTTAATTGCACTCTTGGATGTTGAGTTTCAGGTTATACAAGTGACATCTGGAAGAAGGATTAATGAATATGTTGCTGCTTTATATGTGAAATTTGGCATCTGCATGTAAAATGAATGGTCAGGACTTGCCCTTCTGGTAAAATATGCAGGTGGCAAACCCAGCAAGCACCTATTGCAAGGTCCATCCAGGATTATAAGCAAGTGAAAACCTAACAGGTATTATAGTTTTGTAGAAGTTATAGAAAATACCATGGGCAGGTAATAGGCCCACGAAAGTGCTGTAGATAGATGTCTTGCTCAACAAGTATTAAAGACAAATGATAGAACCAGCAGTTACAATTGCAGTTAGGAGACTCAGGAAGTACTGTAATTAGCTCACAGGTCGAGCATGCAGCAGGTGCAACAGGTACCATAAACAAGTGACTGCTCCAACAGGTACTGCTACTAATGGTGGTTGAAAAGCCTGGCACCATTGGAATGTAATAGGTCCAGCAGGCACTATAGAATATAGCACAAATTCTAGTGGTGTTTTTGTAACAAAGAGGTGAGGGAGACTTGTAGGCAGTCGCACAACAGTGTTTTGTGGGCGGAGTCACAACAGGAGGAGTTGGGCAGGGTAACTTTGCCATGACAGGGAAAAGCTAGAAGGGACAGCTGGAAGACCACCTACTTGTGATAATCAACTATAGATAGGTGACATGTCTAGCAAGCATTATACATTTTGAGGGGTAGCTAATACATTTATAGTACAAGATAGTTAATACATTTCCTCAGCAGAAGAGGTTAAAAAAAGAGAAAACTAAGGATCAACCATATACTTTACAAAGACTCAGGAGATTAGGAAAGCACCAATTTTCTGAATTAAATGACAGGAAAATTAGACAAAATATATAACAAAAGTGTATTGTGAATCTCTTTACTACACCTAATTAAACATTTTATATTATATTTTTTCTATATAATTCTTAGAGGTGTCCATCATAGCAATACCCAGACCTAAAAAGGACTCAACAAAAGGAGAAAAATCAACACTCTCTCACAAATGTTGCTTTATACAAAACTTTAGGCACAAAGACTGCTGTGGGTTTTATTGTTAAACACCAAGGATCGATTATACTAGGCATCTAGTCAATATTTTTTCAGAGAAATCTAGACTGTGGGATGTGCCTTGTACTGTCTTTGGACACAGAGAATGCCTTTGACAGAGTTAGGCGGGAATATATGTAAGCAGTTATTATTATTATCAGGTATTTGTAGAGCGCCAACAGGTTCCGCAGCGCCATGAACATGGGTGGTATATAAAAACGATTACAGGGATCAAATGGGAAGAGAGAGGGTCCTGCCAAGAGTTGCACTGTTGTAGTCGGCTCTTATGAAGGTGAACTACAAACAGCTGGGCTCATAGGCTTACATGCTATGGGGTTTTAGGGGATAGCAGTGGAGATAGGAAGGTTAGTGCAGGTTGTAAGCGTTCTTCATGCAGTTCTTCATGCATTTAATTTCCGTGTGTCCTTTGTCCATTTGTTTGTTTTTCTGCTCATACTAGTTTTATAAAAGTTGCAACATGCTGGTTTGGAAAAAGAAATAGGAGTATTGTATGATCCCTTTATATGGTGATTAGCTTTGAAGTATACTAGGTCTGCCCTGCCTGTAGCTATAGATTTACTCCAGTTTTATTGCATTGGCACATTTTCTTCCATTAACTTATAACAAATTATGACAGTAAACACTCCTTAATGTTGTTAAAACTGTGGGGATGTAGGTACTAGACATGTGCACAGGCAAAAAAAATAAATCAGTTTGTCCGACAGATTCAGTTTGGATACTTTTGGCTGATTTGGGTCATCAGAATATCGTTTGTGATTGCGTTCGTTTTTGGGCAAATATTTAGATAAGAATTTTGATCGAAATTAAATTCATTTATTTGCATTGATGTCTATGGGAAGCAAAACATTAATTTTAGCAACAAAATTACACTGCTAGGAAATGCCAACAATTTAAAGATTTAGTGCTAACTGAGACACGAGAACATTTAGCAACTAGAACAATTTTTACAAAGAGAATTCAAACAAAAAGTTAGCAAAAAATAATAAAAAGTCCACAAGTTAAATAACAAGCCACAAGTCAAAACCAGAGCTGGTAGTCAGACGAGCCGAGTCAGGAGCCAAAGCAAATAGTCAGACGAGCCGGAATCAGGAACAAGGAAAACAGCAGAGTCAGGAGCAAGCCAGGGATCAGGAACCAGGAAGGACTTCAGGCAGCCAGGTAATACACTGGAACTCTCACAAACAGGTCTGAGACAATGCAAAGGCAAAGCATACTGAACAGAGGCCCTTTAAATAATAAGTGATGATTTCACAATTCTGAGACTGCATACTGTCTCACACGGATGATGCACACCAGTCTGGCCATAAAAGGATGTGCAGGAAATGAGCAGCATCCCCCACAATGCACCATAGTCAGCAAGAGAGGTGAGTAAAATGGCTGCCAGCAGCACATGGCAAATAAAACAGGCAAAAAACCCTGCCACTTTTCCCACCACCCTATCTTTCTGTAGAATCTTACCTTTTTTCAAATCTTTCAAATTTTCAAATCCCTCATACTAAAGTACCCACATTCCACACTTACTCACACATCTGCTCTATAACAGATTTGTAGTTAGTTATCCTTGGAGACTCAATTCAGGAGCAGGATTGGTGGCACAAGCAGGCAGCAGAGTTACTGAACTAGGTAGGCCTTTGATTACAGTACAGAAAATATGCCTTCAAGGGAGAAGGACAAACGTGTTTAGAGTCCCTTGGATACAGAGGCCAGCAGTTCCCTGAGGATTTGGCATTGACTTGGCTTTGACAGATGATGACCATCACAGAGCAGGAAGGGCAGGAGCAAGAGTGGCAGTAGTAGGCTGCAGAGTTACTGAACTAGGTAGGCCTCATAGTACATAAACCTCAAAAATACACCTCCAAGGGAGGAGGACAAATATGTGTTTAGAGTCCCTTTGACACAGTGGCCAGCAGTTCCCTGAGGATTTGGTATTGACATGGCATTGACGGATGATGACTACCACAGAACAGGAAGGGTAGGAGCAGGAGAGGCAATAGCAGGCAGAAGAGTTACTGAAGTAGGAAGACCTGCATTACACAAACCCCCCAAAAAACACCCCCAAGGGAGCAGGATAAGGATGTGCATAGAGTCCCTTTGACACAGTAGCCAACAGCTTAATGATCACCACAAAGCAGGAAGGGTAGGAGCAGGAGAGGCAACAATAGGCAGAAGAGCTGCAGAATTAGGTAGGCCTCTGTACACAATACCCCAAAATACACCTCCAAGGAGGACAAACACATGTTTAATAGAAACCCTTGGACACAGCAGCCAACAGTATGCTACGGTTTTTTAAAATTTTACTTTAACTGATGATGATCACCTCAGTGGAGGAAGAGCAGGAGCAGGAGTGGCAGCGGAGGTAATGAAGCAGGCTTCTGGATTATAGTACACCAACAATATAAATATACCTCCAAGGAAAGTGACAAGCAGAGAAAAAGTAGTATGGGTCAAAAGAAATAATGTTCTCACATTCCTCAGCATCCCACACACCTGCTCCTTAAACACATTTGAAGTTATCGTTGTAGACACAATTTCTTGTGAAATGCCTTACATATGAGCCACAGCAGTATCTCTCAGAAGCCAAACTTAAACAGACGTGAGAGAACTACTTGGAAAATTATGTTTTGGTGAAGGGAGGGAAGTTTGGAGAGATGCACTACAGTGTTGAAAGCGCATTAGTACTGTAGTGACCATGGTTTTTGTACTTAGTTTTCCTAACTTGCGTGTACTCAACCTATTGGCAAAACATATTATCTGACTCCCAGGCCAGCCTACAGCCTTATGTTGTCATTATGAACTACTGCCTCTAGGACATAGGTATGGCATTAAACAAATGGAGGAATGTAAGACCAAGAGAACAAAGAGATGTGCCAAAACTCTGTTGCACACTGTGCCTACCTGATTTGTCATTGACTGATGACCAAAGCAGGGCAGGAAAAGTAAGATCAGCAGTGGGCAGGAGCTTTTCTGAAGTAGGCTGCCCTCTAGATTTTGGTACACTAACCTCATAAACACAACTTCAAGGAATCCAAACAAATATGTGCCAAAACTTTGAATCCCTGTTCAAAGCCTTAAACCATAGTCATTATCTTACCAGTGTTCTTTCTTCTGTTTTAGGAAGTTGGTGCACTTATTCCTTCATTTTCTTTTACAAAACTGCATTTCAGTTAAACACAAAACATAACACTGCGGTACAGAAGGATTGCAGGCCTCTTCCATAGCATTGATAAAGGCAGTTACCTTCTTAGTCAGAGATAGGAGAAGTAATGGCTTCCCCAGCACCATCTTAGGCAAGACAATATCACTACTAGGTGGAAATTGACTTTGGAGATGGTGGAATGTAACAGAGGGTTTTCCTCAATAATATGGCTTCCTGTCAATTCATTGGGATTGAGAGTGCATTAGGCAGAGTGGACCATGATTGGCAGCCCTAAAGACTCTTATGTATATATCACAGAGAACTTGAGCCAAAACACTGTCAGTCTTAGTCAAGTCTAGCCTTGTTCAGTCATGTCTTGAGCAATGTGGTGTCAAGCTGCGCTGCTCTGGCTGTTGCCAGGGATGCAGCAGTTGTTGCTCTGGCTATTGCCAGGGATGTGGTGGTTCCTGTGAGAGTGCGCTGCTGACATCATCGCCGCACGTCTCTCCCCCTCTAAAGCTGGTCCGGATTTCCTGTGGCACGAATCCTGTACCTATGTAAGTCTTTCACTTTCTATCTTCACTGCCCAAGTATAGGTGTTGCTCCTTGGTGTTATATTACTTTATGGTGGACTGTTATATTGTTGCTGAACTCTGCTTGTCTGACCACTCTGCCTGCTTAACCCTGAACTGCTGGATTGCTATACTGTTGCTGAACTCTGCTTGTCTGACCACTCCACCTGCTTATCTCCTGAACTGCTGGATTGCTATACTGTTGCTCAACTCTGCTTGTCTGACCACTCGGCCTGCTTAACCCCTGAACTGCAGGATTGCTACACTGTTGCTGAACTCTGCCTGTCTGACCACTCTGCCTGCTTAACCCCTGAACTGTTGGATTGCTATACTGTTACTGATCTCTGCCTGTCTGGTCCTTCTATTGGTTTACCCCTGAACTGTTATACTGCTGGATTTCCTTTTGTTGATGACTCATGCCTGTTCCTGGTCCTTCTATTGGTTTATCCCTGAAGGACTGTGGGCACAGGGTACCTCCTTTTGCAGACAGGTAATCTGATTCACATTTTTTTTTCTGTGTTAAATGTTAAAAAAAAAAAAATATGTATCAAATTCACTTTTTTTGGGGTGGGGGGGGGGGGCTTCTTAGTTTCTTGAACCTGGGCCTGTTGTTTCTAGTTACGCCTCTGAATTGACATGTACACAGAGGCCTTTCCAATCAGATTACTAGGCTTGGAGTCAAACAATGTAATTTCAGCGTCTACCCCTTCAGTTCCCCTCATTGTCCTCTTTACTTTTATAGTTGGACTTAGATGACCCTTACTGCTACTGAAGCTGCTGTTACTAGTTCTGGCATTGGTTGGCCATGCATGTTTCCTACTCCTGGTGGACATTGGATTGCCTGCTACAGCAGATGCTGAAGATGACCCTGCTGCTGCCGCAACTACCACTGCTCCTCTAGATGCTTGAGCCAGAGGAGCAGCAATGGCCTTGAAATTATATTTGACTCAGAGGCAACAGTGTTTGTCTCACTTCCGCTCATTAGACAAGTAGTATAAGACATGGACTTTGCACTGGTAGTGAAGGTGCTGGTGGCAGGGGTACTACTCATAGGGCTCCATTTATCATTGCAATTCTCCTACATTTGCGCCTATAAATACGCCGGCGTAAATTCTCTCCTATGTATTAAAACAAAATACGACCAAAAAACTGATTTTCGACCGAAAAATCCGACCACTCTATTCTATCTCGCCAAGGCGCACATGTGCGCCGATTGAAGCTTAAAACAGCGCTTTTTCGGTCGTATTTTCATCAAATCGACTAACAGATCGCCAAATTTCATATTTATCACTATTTTGCGCCATGGGAGAACCTAATATTCTCCTACAATTACGCCCTCCAAAGTTCTCCATATCCACTGAGGAGAACATTTCATTTACTTCATTTTTTGTGAGAGAGAAGATGGAATATTTTCTGCTGTTGTCTGCTATTTCTTTGGCAAGGGCCCGTGAAAATCGTCTTGCTGATGGTAATATGCCCATACGGAGACGCCAAAGAGTGCCTAGAGTTTTTTTACCCCGGTGTGGACAACAGGCATTGTCTGATAAGGAGATAAAGCAAAGATTTCATATAAATAGGGAGAGTATTATAAATCTTTACTCTCTGATCCAAAATGACATAGACCCTAGGACAAGAAGAACAAGGGCGATACCTGGACTTTTAAAATTATTAGCAGTTTTGCATTTCTTGTCAACTGGTTCATTTCAGGCAGTCTCTAGTGCTGTGGTGGGCATTAGCCAGCCTTCATTTTGCAGGCATCTAAGAATTTTTTAAAAGCAGTTTTGAAACATCTGAAGAAGTTTATTTTTGTACCCAGGAATGTGCAAGAATGGCACACAGTTAAGGCATCTTTTTATCAAGTAGCTGGTATGCCTAATGTTCTTGGTGCAATTGATTGCACACACATAGCTTTAAGACCACCAGCTTTAAGGGAGGAGCAATACAGGAATAGAAAAAGCTTCCATTCACTGAATGTTCAGGCTGTTTGTGATGCCAACCTCAAAATTTGGGCTGTGCGTTCAGGATTTCCGGGTTCCTGCCACGATTACCATATCCTCAAACAATCAGCATTATTTACATTGTATGAACGTGGAGACATGCCCCATGGTTGGCTATTGGGTGAGTTTAACTTCAGATTTTTTGTTGTTATTGTTTTTATGTTTAATTTTGGTTTTCAACTTTGAAGGACATAGATTTGTAGTTAGATGTATATACACTTTAGACCTTTTTTTTGGTGAAAATTAATTTTATGATCTTTTCATTTATGTTATTATTTATTTCATTAATTTCTGTATTGCTAAAAGTGCATATAGATTGTTATTCCAATGTAATAATTCTTTTAATTTTTTTATTTGTAGGTGACAGTGGTTATCCGTGTAGGCCTTGGCTTCTGACACCAGTACCATCGCCCCATACACGTGCAGAGATCAAATACAACGAGTCACACCGTAGTACAAGAAGTGCTATCGAGAGAACCTTCGGTGTGTTGAAGATGAGATTTCGTGTGTTGGACAGGTCAGGGGGAGACTTGCAATACTCACCAGAGAAGTGCAATGACATTATTTTAGTATGCTGCATGTTACATAATATTGCAATATCTCAAGTTAACGAAGATGATTTGTGTCTTGAGGATCAACCAGATGACATCTATGTCCCCCAACAAATATTAAACAGGCACACTACTAGGGCCGGTGTTCAAAATCGTATGGAAATTATTGAGAGATATTTTTCATGTAAGTAATTTTATTTTTTTTGGGTGGGGGTGGGGCAAAGAATTAGTATTATATTTCTGGATTTCTAATTATCTTTTAACATTGTATTACAGAAACCACGGATAACACAGGAGTTGTTTGAAAATTGGCCAATAATAATCCTCACTACTGTTATATAATCAGACAGATGAAAAAAAAAAGTTGTGTTTATTTGTTAATAAAAATTTTTAGTTTTTATTCTTTTAATAAAAAAATTTTGAACAAACAAACAGCCTTAATTCTTTTTTGTATTTTAAATAACATTTTTATTGTAATAACAAATTCTTGAATACTGAAGCATGTAACATTTTTTCAAAAATAACTTAAACTGTAACCAAATTCTAGTGTTTAACTTTTCAACATGAAAACAATTTGAACATTAAAGTGCAAAAACAAGAAATATTAATAATTAATTATTGATTAGGAAATCTTCGATTCAAAATTTCTAATTTCTTTTTGGAATAATCCCTCTTAAATTCTGAATCAGCTTTTAAAATTGCATTTCTTTCTTCTTGTAATCTGATCAGTTCTTTAAAAAATGCACTTTGCTCATTCCTGAACCCCAATGCCATGTCTGTGAGGTTTTGTATATCATTTCCCCTGCCTGTGACATCTTCTGGGTTTATCAATTGTTCTGGTCTTTCATCTTCTTCAGAGTCATTGACCATGATATTCTGAGGAGTTTCTAGATTTGGTGGTGTTGGTCCCTCTGATGTTTGTCCCTCAACCTGAGTCTCATCCTCATCTTCTGGACATACAGAATCCTCAACCAGAGGTTCCAAATTGATTTCAACCTGATCTTCTGTATGACATGGAAAATATGTATTATTAATAGGTTACATTCATAAAAAAACAAAAAATTAACATGACAATTAGAAGACAACCTACCCTCGAATAATAATATAGAATTGTCCTGCATGGATTGTAGTAAAGCACGAACACCTACAACAACATAAAAATAATATTAGAATATCAACAGCATCGATTTATACAATCAAAATATACATTAGACCACAAGTTATCAACAGTGCTCATCTGGTTGTTAATTGTTATTAAAATATATAACAACTATTGTTTTTTTTTTACAAATAACTTACTCTCCCCTTCTTCTCTTTGTACTGTTGATGTGGAGGGTTCTTGGTCTTGTGAGGTGAATTCATTTTCCAAAGGTTGATCCTCTTGTGCATCAATCTCCTCTTCCTGACGTCCCTCATCTTCTTGCTCTAAATAATATAAATATACTTGTATTAAATTTCAATAATTATAGATAAAAACACAATTTCAAATATTTAGATAGATTTAGATAGACAATAGATAGTTATAACAATGACTAGATTACTTTTATTATAGTTCATGCCTCCATTTTCTCCATAATCCTTATTTGCCAAATAAAAATGTAAACTAATGACAATTTTAATATCCAATAGCAGAAATCTACAAAATTAAAGAGATAGTGAGCATATCTACATATACTTTCCTTAAAGGAATATCTATTGAATCGAAATAATTACGTAATAGATTTCAATAATAAAGATATATAATTTTTCATTCTCTTTTTTTAAATTATGAACAACAAAATTTGGGTGTCGTTTACATTTAACTTACCTCTAAAATCCATAGTGTCTGCTGGGACATCCAGGCCAACCACAATGGCATCACCCATCCGTGCATAAAGCATCTGTTCAAAGTCCGTTAATTCGGCCCTATATCCAGGGCCTCCACCGGTTCCTTTGGCAGATTGCTTTTCCCTGCAAACCTTTTTCTATATGTTTTTTCTAATATCAGTTACTCTCTTCCGACAAGCCCGCACATCCTTAGGAAAACTTCCTTCAGCTGAAACAGATCTACTGATTTGTGTCCAAATTGTTCTCTTTCTCTGTGGGTTTACAGTTCTGGCTTGGTACCCAATGATTTCATCGTAGTGTTCGATAACAGCTTCGACCAAAATACAATTTTGCCGATGAGTGAACATGATACTTCTCCCGCTTTTGGTCTTTCCAGCTTGGGAAGATGCCATTGTAAAAATGTGATACAATAGAGCGCAAAAAATAACTAAAGTGTTGATACAAACTAAATAAAGTTTTCTTTTATAACGGTTTAAAAAAAAGTATCTAAATGTAGTTGATGAAAATGGGCATATACTGTATGATGTTCTGGAAAGATCACTATGTCGCAGTTTATTTTTCATATGGAATACCTGGATTTCCATTTTTGTTTTTAATAACAATTTTATATGTAAATAAAGATAATTTGGTTATGAGTAACAATATTAAATTTAAATATCATTACATTGTTTTACTTTTATTTCACCTTATCAACGGATACATGTAACATTTGTTAATGTTGCCAAAAAAATAGTGCTGTTGTGGCGCAGTTCTATACAATGTTTCATTGTTATTAAAATGGATAAAAAAAACCATCAAGTTGTATACTAAAATACGATTTTTGATAATATTTTCCAAAATATGTATCCAAATTGAGTGCTATTTGTAAAAATAGGTATTAGCTTACAAAATTGCGCATTTAAAAAAACAAAATTAGTCCCGTCAGTGAGTAGAGATTGAATAATATTTAGAAAATGCCACGATCCAAGAAGTTCTCTATTGGAGAATTATTGATTATTTCTTACACTATGGATAAATATTTTCCAAAAAAAAGGAAAGGGATTTTCACTTTGGACCAGGACACAAGAAACCGAATTCTCTGTGAAATGGTGCGAAGAGTAAGGAGAGTCTCTGGGCAAAAACGAACGAGGAAACAATGTCTGAAAAGATGTACCGGAGGCAATCTAAAATGCGCACTTTGATAAAGACTTATCTTAAAAAATGTAAGCAATATAGATATAAATATAGTTTAATTATATAATCTTAAGTTTTAAAAATGTATAGTTTTTAATTGGAATATTTTCAATAAGATAAACAAGTTAAACAATAATAGGATTAAAAGATTACCATTGCCTGCAGATAAAGTGTGAATGAATCAAGTTTTTATAGGATTTTCAGACAAAGTTTTTGTGTGTTTGGATTTTTAAGAATATATTTTCAAAAATTTTGTATTTTATATTATTTAATAGTCAAAAGAAGAAGAGCTCCAAGGTACCTTCTTCCCATTTATACCAATTCTAGTTCTGAAGGGGAATCAGATCCATTGCCCACAGTTTTTATGGATAAAGATAGGACTCAAGACACAGGTATAAAAAATGTAACTGTAATTTCGATAAAAAAAAAAAATCAAAGCCAGGTATTAAAGTAAATTTATCTTGTAACTTTTTTTATAATGCTATAGATAATAGCACTCCAAATAATAATCCAATGGATGAGCAAGGAGAAGAAGATATGGATAACATTGAAGGTAATTTAAAAAAAATTCTTTGACATTTCTTTAACATATATATTTTATAAATATAAATTTATTTGTAATAAAAATTTTAGGACATGTAGAGCCTACAGAGTCAGAAATTGAGGATACTATTTGTCAAGATGAAGAACATTTGGAACAAGAGGACGAGGAGAGCCATGAAGAAGATGAGGTTCATCAAGGAACATCAGGTGATTTTTTTTTTTAATTTTTTAATGGTGATATATCTATTCTACAAACATTATATTTATATATATATATATATATATATAAAACAATAGATATGTATGCATATATATATATATATATATATATATATACACATATATATATATATATATCAATTTTATTAATATGTGTATATATTTTTTTTTTTAAATACACAAATATATATATATATATATATATATATATATATAAACACAAACACACATATTTTTTTAGATATATCAATATATATATATATATATATATATAGATAGATATATTAATATATATATATCGACAGATAGATATATGTATATAGATCAAAAAAGACAGATTTAAATATAGAAATAAAATTAATTGAAAGATAACATAGATAGAGAGGAAAATATAGTGTAAGATAGATATATTTTAAAGTTACATTATCAATACATTGTATTCAAAATTTTGTTTTTTGAAGAAACTCAACAAAATATAAGAAACTTAGAGGTGCACGATGAAGACTCTCAGTCACCTCAATATTATAACTGGGGTAAGTGTTATAGCATTTATGAATAAATATATGTTATTGCTGTTGGTAATTCCATTGACAGATATTTTTTTTACTCTCATGTCTATAAATGCTATTCAAAAGAATCAAAATATATGTTTAATATAAATATATATATTTTTTATTTTTTAGTTCCGGATGATGAAAAAATTGTAATAAGCAAAAAAGAGCTCCTTGAAGTCCTGCTTAAAGCTAAAACTGGACTGATAAGCAGTTACTCAGCAGTCAGGAAAATGAGGCTGAAATATGAAAAAATTTAACTTTTTCATTTATGTGTTATTAAAAAATTTATGAATGTGCTAGCAACATTTTTTTTAATTTTATTTTATATACAGAATAAATGCATATATTATTTAACAAATATAAACAATTGTCGTTATTGTGTAATATATTGAAACATCTTATCAATGAAAGGGTAAGATTAGGTCAATGTAAGACGTTAATTTGAAAAGAATAGTAGTGAAATGTCTAGAGGGGTTGTGTAAAGTAGGTAGAGAAAAACAAATTAGTTCGTAAAGATAAAAGACGTGTTGAAAATCAAAAGGAATAATAGTTAAAGGTCTGCATGGGGTGTCTAAAATAGCTAAACAAAAAAACAAGACTTTGTAAGACATGTGCTAAAATAATGTAGAATAATAGTAAAAGGTCTGTATGGGGTGTCTAAAGTAGATAAACCTAAAAATAAGGACTTTGTAATATGTGAGACGTGTTAAAATAACGTTGAATAATAGTATGGGCTCCATTTATCATGATAAATGGAGGCCTAAAAGGTCTGTATGGGGTGTGTAATGTAGAGAAACCAAAACACATGACTTTGTAATAAGTAAGACATGTGTTAACAATAACGTTGAATAGTAGAAAAAGGTCTGCATGCGGTGTGTTAAGTAGATATGTAAGCCATCTGTTAAAAATAACGTGGAATAGTAGTAAAAGGTTGTGGTTTGTAAAAAAAACACAAAAAGAATAATAGTATAGAAATTTGTTCAATTCATATTACAAATATAAATGTTTATATAACATTAAATTACAACAATTATATAACATTAATAAAAAGAATGGCTATATCCAGTAATAAAAAAGTTACAGTGCTCCCACTGGAAAAACAAATATGGTTTTAATTAGATGAGGAATACACCGTACTACGATATATGTAGTACTGAATGTGGATTGGACAAGCCTGTTTGGTATTTAACTCATTGACCCAAAAGGGCGTATATATACTGTAGGTCATGCGGTACTTTGCCCATTGTACCACACAAAGTATATATACGTCCTAGCGTCAGGAAGTTACAACAGCCTTAGCTGTAAAGTAACAGCTAAGAGCTGCTGTCCCTGAGCTGCAGGCATCTGTCTGGATATGTAACCAGAGCAAGATCTGTGCTTCGGTTCCATATGAAGGCAGATACCTGATCGTTACAGACAGTGACATGGTCTGTGTCACTGTCTGTAATGAACACCCGTTTGTGCCGGTAGGAGGTTTGGGAGGGATGGAGGGAGGTGGGTAGGCAGCACATCAGTAGAGGGGGGAAGGAGTGGGAGGAAGGGTGGACCCTAAACTGCAGGAAAATAAGTGTAGGTAGGAGAGGGAGGGAAGGGACTCTACATTAACAATCAGAGGAGAGTGGGGAATGGGTTGGACTGCTACACTACAGAAAAATCTATACAATAATAAATAAATATATACATAATAAATCTATAAATTACCCAATTTATAGATTTATTTTGATTTTTTATGTATTTATTTTTTATTTTATAGATTTTTCAGATAGCTGCCAGTACCTAAGATGGCAGACACTATTAGGATTAGAGAGTTGTTTGGGAGGGATCAGGCAGGTGACCAGGTAAGGGGGATCCTACACTTCAAAAAAAAAATCTGTCATACTGAAAGAATTTGCCTGTACTGAAGATGATGGTCAGGAGTTGAGGTGTGGGAGGGGAAAAAGTTGTTTGGGAGGTATCAGAGAGGTGAAAAGTGTAGGAGGGTACTATCACCTTTACCAGCTAATTAACTCCTTAACTGCCGGAAATTTCAGAAGTGTGGCACACAGTTGCAAAAATCTAATAGCAAAGCCATACATGTCTGCTGTTTCTGAACAAAGGGGACCCTATAGAACCTTTTACAACCATTTGTCTTATGACTGAAGTAGTTGTGTGTAGTTATGTGTAAATAAATTCAGTAAGAAACCCAAAGTTTGCGAAAAACAATTTTCTTGATATGATTACATTTGGTGGTGAAATGGTCGCATGAAATATACAAAAATAGGCTTAAATCAATACCTTTGGTTGTCTACTAAATACATAAATAAATATAAATATATATATATATATATATGATAAAGCAAGATAGCGTCAGCACTTCTTCGTACAAAATTCCACTTTATTGAGGTTTCAGACAAAGATAAAAACAGAGACGTTTCGAGTCAACACAGACCCTTAGTCATGCAATGACTAAGGGTCTGTGTTGACTCGAAACGTCGCTGTTTTTATCTTTGTCTGAAACCTCAATAAAGTGGAATTTTGTACGAAGAAGTGCTGACGCTATCTTGCTTTATCATATCCATAAATGTGGGCTGGCAGACCCCACTCAGTGGTCGTGCACTGCTATAATCTTAAAAAAGGTTGCTGAAAAAATAGCATTAAGAAAGGTGCTGGACTTACCTGTTAAAGTTGTATATATATATATATATATATATATATATATAAAAACAATAGTTACAGCACTGATCAGGGTTTCTTAGTGTTCTTTTCCAGGTGCTCGTGAATTGTCATAGTCCTGCAGCTCCCATAAAAAAACAAAATCCCAGAGTAGTCACAGCACCAGCATGATTAAGAGCTATGTAGGCCCGAAACATATCTGTTTGTCTCTTTTGTCACTTCAATAAAAGATCATTTCCATGAAGAAACGGTGCTGTGACAACTATGTGATTTTGGATTTATATATATATATATATATATATTCATCTTTTTGGTATAGGGGGTGCCCTTGGTCAAAAAGTAGGATGGATAATGGAAGTGAAAAAGACAATAATAATACAATCTATCAAATAATGGAATACAATCTATTCCAAATAATTGGAATAACAAAGTCCCATATATCAAAACAGGGTGTTTAATTGACAACCCAGGTGTATGATGTGGATCCAGGTCCAGGCAGCTGTCTGTCAATGGATAAAAGGCCAAGATCCAGGCTTGGCAATCTGTAGAGAGTAGAAAGAAACAGAAGCGGCACATGGCCTAGAACTGAATATATTCATGTGACATAGTGCATTGAATATTTACACTCACATTTAGCTGAGTACCCCTCTTGGTGCAAATAGAGCAGGCTGGAATCAAACAGTCACCCAGCAGACTGACCTCCGGTGTGGCTCGAACTCCAATAGATCAGGATACGATATCCCAAAAAGTGGTTCACCGTATGATAAGGTGTAAATTAAAATAAATGGTATAACAGCAAGAAGTAAGTACAAAACTTACTTAATTGAAAATGCAATAAAAACAGCAAAGCGTTTCTCAGCCAACCGGTGGTTGTTTCATCAGGCTTAATACAATAAGTATAAAACACTTGCTATATATACCATACAACTAATCCTATACAATGAGCAACACCTGAAGGGGGTGTTGACCAATTACAAATGTCAAGACAACCAACATAAACAATCTATGTATATATTACAAAAAGATCAACACAAGAAACAAATAATAAGTACATATATATATATATATCCTTATTGTTTTGCATATTGAAAGCTTAATTTAATAATCAGTTACAGTATATTCAATACAGTATTAGATCATATAACACACCAAAAACTTTTGCTATCAGAGAACGCCATTGGGAATCTTTATGTGTGTTCAAAGAGGGAGCTCTTGATGATTATAGTAAAAGACAAACTGACAGGCAAAATATTTGTGACAACTTTGTCAGAGTGCTAGCATGATATTGCAGTTCCTTCTCCCTTTCCTGTGTTCTTTACCTCCTTTTTTTGGTCCCGAAAATGCAGAAAGAAAATTAAATGACTGTGACTAATAAACATGTAAAATTTAATTAATCAGCCATTTCAGTTCTAAATCTATTCATTATGCAGACGAATGGATGAATGAGCCAAAATTCAGGCAAATACGTTTAGTCTAGTAGGTACTCATTATCATACCTGGTGTCAATGTTCGTTTAATTTAAGATGAGTTCTTGCCACTCTGTTTAGCTTTGGGATATATAAAGTTTCTAATTTGTTTCATTGTAGCTTAAAAAAGTTCCAAAAACTCAAAGATACTCTATTTATCACATTCTACTAAATTAACACATTCATGGACATGGGTTAATTCCAGCCTAGAAGTTTTTCACCAAATGGAAAACAGTTGTTTTTGAGTTTTGATAACATCATACTTTATTGTGACTTGTGGGAATCCTAGAGGAATTATGGGGGGAGGTTGGTGAAAAAAAAAACAAGTGGTGGGTGAAAGGAGAGGAAACAATAGGCATGGATAAGAGGAAGGTCTAAATTTAATTTCTTGCCTTTCCCTTCCCCCGAACAAGTGGATTTTCTTTCTTTTTTTCAGTATTTTAGTAAATATCCAAAGGGGTTGATAACATAATTCCCCATTTAAGAAGTTGTCTAAGCAGCTATAGGGCCATTCCAATGATTACTCCTGTACCTTCTTAGGACTACTGCTTCTTTACCTGCTTTCAACCTCAGAGGTTGCAAATGTCAAACTAACCCGACTTATTAGTCTGGGATGGCTGAGAAGCCCTGCTCTTATAAAAGTGATTATGTGAAAGTAGGAGGCAGAACTGCATTAGCATTTGCTCAGCAATTTTTAATTATAGCAGCAAATGAATGGCCAAAGGCCCTGTAGTTGTGAGGGCAGCTTCCCTGTCTGTAAATATTGTCTACATGGACCTTAATTAACGGATGCCATAATTCTTACAGTCTGTAAAAAAATGTTGGGGTTATTATGATTTTCTTGCCTTAAATATAGGGTTTATATGTGCAATTTCCATAAAGTTAGAATAAAAATAATTCAGTTATTAATAGATAAGGAGGATGTTACTTTATAGTTAAAGGGACACTAAATCCAAAAATTTTCTTTCATGATTCAGGTAGAGATTACAATTTTAAACAATATTCCAATTTGCTTCTATTATCTAATTTGCTTCATTCTTTAGATATACTTTGTTTAAGAAATAGCAATGCACATGTGTGAGCCAATCCCACGAGGCATCTATGTGCAGCACCCAATCAGCAGCTACTGAGCCTATCTAGATATGCTTTCCAGCAAAGAATATCAAGAGATTGAAGCAAATTAGATAATATAAGTAAATTAGAAAGTTGCTTAAAATGGCATTCTCTATCTGAATCATGAAAGGAAAAATGTGGGTTTTATGTCCCTTTAATGTCTCTTCATGGCTCCTTTTGCTACTTTTAGAATTGACTTTACTTTGTGCATCAGAACTTATGCATCCTATGTTTTCTTGGACTTAATGTATTGTCAGAGAAGAGATATTGTCTAGTTATCTTTTGTCTTGGTGCATGTCTTAATAAAAAAAACAACTTTACAAAAAAGGTCCTTTACCCCAAATGACTAACGAGCTTGTCACCAGCAACCAGTCCCAGCCAATCAGATAAGAGAGTCCCTTCAAGGACATTTTGCATTGAAATTCCTTGATTATCCCTCTTCTCAGTCCCTGATGAGCTACGCCACGTCCCAGGCACACAGTAAGTAGGGAAGGTTGCAAGTCTGTCACACTTACCCATTACTGTGCTGTTGAGTCATTCATCCACGTATGACAGTGAAACTCGCAAGGCATAGTGTACCAGCCTGCATCCAATTGAATATAATCTTTCAAAATAAAAGCATCCTACATTTAGTGCATTTGCTAGTTTTATTGACTAATATTTTCTTAATATTGGAGCTTTGTAGATGCACCTAACATACTCTTTGAATTAAAAAAAATGAAAATGCTTTATATAAAAGCTTTTTGTTTACCTTGAAACATAGCACTGTGACAGTGTGTGTCCTCGCATCTCTAAAGTCACAGGAGATGATTCAGGAACATTTGAACAGAGTTACAAGAGAATGCTTCCACCAGGGACATTTCCAAGTAAAACAATATCTCAGGGGCTATTGTATTTTTCAAGTGGCAAGGAAAGAATGCTAGAAGCAAGAGTCACATAATTATTCACATAATTAGCACATAAATTGTTTCTGTTAATGTAGTGCATACTTTTTCACTCACTTTTCAAATACAAATGGATTTAGTATGTGGCAGAAAATGTTTTTCATCTATAATAATACATAAAACCAGGAAGCAATATTGGTTCTAGGATCATCACTTCATTCAAATATTATCATAAATCTATATCAAATGAGAGCAAGCTTGTTAGGAGACACATGCATTTTTATGGTATATATATATATATATATATATATATATATATATATATATATATATATATACACACACACACACACACAGATTGCAACCAAACTGCTTTTTATTTAAAGGGACACTCAAGTCAAAATTAAACTGTCATGATTCAGATAGAGCATGTAACTTTCCAATTTACTTCCATTTACAAAATGTTTATCATCTTTTTTATTTACACTTTTTGAGTAACCAGCTCCTACTGAGCATGTGCAACAATGCACAGTATATACATATATGCATTTGTGATTGGCTAATGGCTGTCACATGATACAGGATGAGTAGATATAGACATAACTTTGAAATTTGTCAGAAAAATAATCTAAAACTCATTTCAACTTTAGACTTAGGGATCAATTTATCAAGCTCCGTACGGAGCTTGATGCCCATGTTTCCGGCAAGCCTAAAGACCGCTGCTCCATAACCTGTCCACTTGCTCTGAGGCGGCAGACAGAAATCAACCTCATCGAATACGATCGGGTTGATTGACATCCCCTGCTAGCGGAATCTGCAGGGGGCAGCATTGCACCAGCAGTTCACAAGAAATGCCGACAGCGTATTTATATTGGATCATGTCCGCTCGCACTTAGATAAATTGACCCCTAAGTGCTATTGCATTGTCTTGTTATCATGCATTTGTTGTTTATGCAAATCTACTGTATTTACTGGTCCTTTAACTGCCTGGTGAACATTCACATTCAGCAGAGCAACCAAAAACCTAAACAAAACAAAAATCAGTAAATTGATAGAGGTGCTACTATGTGTGTTGATCAGTTACCTAAAGAAAACTTTCGTTTTTTCAAAGCAAACACATTTTTTGATATGTGTTGCAACAATATTGTGACATTCTAATAATTCAGCTTTGTACAAAACACCTAGATTCCCCAGCTATTTTCCAGAGTGACAATAAGATAATTGTTTTTGTTTGCAAAGGGAGGATAAACAAAAACATTTTGAAAATTAAACATCTGAAGGCTGCCGAGGTTATATGCATTAATGTGAGTGCTTTTTCTACAGTAAAAGCACATTTCCATTTTTTGCATTTTTTTTTTGACCAGAGGTAATATTGCACTAAAATTATTATATATATTTTTTTAAATACATCATTGTCTTCAATGAGCTTATGTTTCTATATTTGTTCTAGTTGAAAGGGACTACAATTGTGGAATGTTCATTATGCAAGATGAATTCATATTATTTAAATATTGTTAATCTAGCATACAAAAAATAATGTAACATTTTGGTAATTCATTAGACAACTGAATATGTTGCTAGTCAATAGGTTGAGGTTGGTAAATTTTGACAAGTGGTGGAGTCCTCCTAAATTGTGTCATACTGGTTATTTGATGAGAGTTTGGTTGGAAACAGAATGCAGCTCAAATTAAGTTTTGTTCCATAGCTCCAGTATAGGGCGCGATCAAATATACGGCGCAGGTTTCGGCGCAAGCGTGGGAACCTGCGCCGCCCGTAATTTCACCTTGCACATCGGGGTATTACATATACTGCACCGTTAGATGCTAAACTGGCGTAAGTAGGACAAACTGGTGATCTTCTGAAGTGTGCGCAAATACACATTTTAGTCGTCGCAAGTAACTTACGCCAGTATTTTGTCCACGGAAAGTCTCAATAAAGAGTAGTTTTATGCAAATTAGGCTAACACTCATAAAAATGAACCGCGACTTCATATAAAAATGCAACACATAATTACGCTATTCAAAATTCATATATAAACCCATGTGCAGCCGCCATTTTCTTCAGTGTGTTTGGATGGTTCGTTGAGCTACAGCACACTACAGTGGAGTGGAGGATTAGTCAGAGTAGAGAGATAGGCGCAAACAGAGGAGTTAGTTAGGTCGCATTGTTGTTTGATTAAGCTTGTACACTTACACATATTTTTACATATTGCACACATTTTGCATACATACATATACAAATACACCACACTTTTTTTTCTAACACCTCACACATTTTATTTCAATTTTACAGTGTGATAGGCCGAGTGTTTGGTTGTGATTGTGTGTGATTGAACTGGGAGTGAGTGTGTGAGTGTGTGTAGTGTGAGGATGGCAGGGAGAGGTAGGGCGGAGGGGAGGAGGGGAGAAGAGTGGCAGGGAGAGGAGTATTGTAGAGGACAGGAGGAGCAGTGGGGTCCCCGTCAGGGAGTAAGTGGAGTGGGGAGAGGGAGAGCTAGAAGGGATGATGGGAGGGGAGATGCCCGAGAGCCCCAGAGACCAGGCACATCTAGGAGAGGGACAGAGGGTGCACATGGGTACAGAAGAGGGGAGGAGGAAGAGGATAGGGAGGAACCCACACCAGGGACATCACAGGGAGCAAGCCAGGTGTCCATGGAGGATGAGAGGCTGAGATGTCCCAACTTCTCCTTTGATGAAACTGTTGCCCTAGTCCAGGCCATCATGGACAATTACAGTGCCCTCTTTGGGCAGGAGAAGGGCAAAGGCAGTGCCAAGAGGTGAAAAACAGCATGGTTGGCGGTAGAGGATGCCGTTAACAGTGTGGCCCCGCAGAGGAGGACTGTTGAGGGCCTTAAAAAGCGGTGGAATGACTGCAAGAGGCGGGTGAAAGAAAAGATGGGGCAGGAAGCTATGCACCAGAGGGAAACAGGCGGTGGTCCATCCCTGGACATAGAATATAACACCTGGCAGGAGATGATACGCAGGTCCCTGAGTATCACAGCAGTCTGTGGACTTCCAGGGGCTCGTGACTCGGGCTGCAACCACAGCACATCATGCTGGTGAGTAACATCCCACACACCAGTATTACATGTATTTGAGATATAACATCCTTTACTATCACACATTCATGTACACAATGAGGAGCATGGTATTTGGCCTACTAACAAAAACATCTACAATTATATTTGACATTAATGCTACTTAACACAATGCAATTCATGATATGAGGTGGAATAGTGCAATACTAACATGTCTCAGAGTAACACAGGCCACAAGCCACATGTAGAGTTTTCAGTAAATGGACACTATAGCCATCACAATACTTTTAGCTCAAGAAAGCAGGTTCTGTGCCTACATCAGGCTAAAGTAAATTGTGTGACCATAGTGTTACTTAAAGAACACATTTTTTCCATCATTGACATGTGCACATAACTATTGTATGAAACACATACCTGTATACTGCACATATTAAAATCCCTCATATCACAAATCACAATGTGCACATGCATGTTATAGAGTTTGACATGAGAATAAGTATAGGCCCTAGCATGTATCAATGTACATTGTATGCCCACATGGACATATATATGACTGTACTTATCCCGCTCATCATTTGACTCCTCCACACAACCTCCTGTCACTAGGATACAAACAGGCATGCCGCCATCACCACCACCACCAGTCACAGGCATGCAGCCACCACCACCAGTCACAGGCATACAGCCACCACCACCAGTCTTCAGGCAAACACATGAACAGTATGCTCCCAGGCAGGGTTGGATGGCTTCAGTTGAGGACCCGGGAGTGATGCCACCACCATTGCCATATGACCCCTGGCAAGATTCCTGGCCAGAGGAATATTCTTCTTTTGGCTTTGAGGGGGAGCCAAGACAGCCACAAAGGGTCCATGTATTTACCCCCAACCCCAAAACAATATCAGGGCAGTCATTGTTTTTACCCACAGACTATGTCACAAGAAGTGCCAACTGGACAGGCTGAGTGGTCACACACTGGTCATCAGTGGGACTATCAATCCACCCTGAGAGCTCCACCATCCTCATCGCTTGGGAGACCTCCACCATCCTCATCACTCGGGAGAGCTCCACCATCCTCATCACTTAGGAGAGCTCCACCATCTGCAGATGAAAATATAGCTGAAAGTACTCGAGCACCAGCAGATGCAGCTGAACCTGTCCCACCAGAACCAGCAGATGCAGCTGAACTTGTCCAACCAGAACCAGCAGATGCAGCTGAACCTGTCCAACCAGAACCAGCAGATGCAGCTGAACCTGCACCTCAAGCAACTAGAAGCCCTGCTGCTCAAGAGCCTGTGGATGCATTGTATTCTCCCCTGGGTGAGGAATACATTGCACTCCAGAGGAGGCTCATAACAAGCTCCAAGAGCAGACAAAGAGGCCAAGAGAGGTTCCACAGGAGCCAAGAGAGGTTCTTCAGGAGCCAAGAGAGGTTCTTCAGGAGCCAAGAGAGGTTACACAAATGTAGCATAGAGCTTCAGAGGGACATGGCAGCATCATTAAGTGGAAGTGTTCAAAACCAGTCACAGATGATGCAAATTCTGTCTGATATGCAGATGCAGATGGACAATAGATGGCGAGAACAAAATCAACTCTTTGGTGTGTTGGTTGAGCACTTTACACACCAGCAGGACACTTCCTCCAGCCTATCATCTGTGGCCAGCACACCAGCAGAAACATCAGAATCTTCTCCATCAGAATCTTCTCAAACCAGGAGAACAAGGAAATCCACTACAGTCACCTCAGCTCCCTCATCCAAGAAGCCTAAAAAGAAATAAATATTCTTATAGTTCACCATAAATCTTGTCCTCTGTTATTTACCACATAATTGTCATCCACATCCATGTGAGGGTTGTTTTAGTACAGCAATATTGTTAAAAGAATATAATAAGACCTGTGTGGAAATGGCCCAAAAAAAGGTAATATTATCATGTGTATGACATATTCATGTTCTATAAACCACATCACATAGTTGTGTATGAAGGGTACATATAGTAATATTCACTTCTAAGATGTAAATCAAGGTTTCTCACATCCAATATAAATTGACACATGGGTATATATATAAATAATAATGTATTTACAGAAGGTGTGGACATAAGGTATAAACATCCATTTTCATTCTTCTTAATGTTAGTCAATAAATCATAGTGAACCTAAACATGAATTAAACAAATTAGATATTTTTAGTAATTAGGGTGGTTAAGGGAAGGGGGGTGGGATGTAGTAGTTTCATTTACATGCAGTGGAAATACGCAGTATGTAATTCTATGACCAGCTGCAGCAACAACAGCAGCAGGGGCAGCACCAGGAACAGGGACAGCAGCGTGAGGAGCAGGGACAGCAGCAGCAGGAGCAGGGACAGCTACAGCACCATGACCAGGAACCTCAGCAGCAACTAGAGCATCAGCGGGAATATCATGAACAACAGGGGCTTGTAGGGCTTCCAGCACCCCTTGTGCCCCACGATGCTGTCTCTCTATGTAAAACAGGGGAAACATGGTGGCTAATGAGGGTGTGCATTGCCAGGTGTTTTAAGGCTTCCGGTTGTGAGGTTGTGCTTTTGTGATTGGTTTGACACACTTGCAGGGGCAGGAATAATAAATGCTTAGAAGAGGTTTAACTGTTTGAGATTTGCGGCTGATATGTATGTGATTACGTATGCGTTTGTTAGGCCTTCAGGGAGTTACGTTGCTTTTCTAGTCAGTGCAAGGGTTGCTGCGCCTGCAATATGTGGCAAGATGAGAATGGAGTATATTTTCTGAATTCTGGACGCGTAAGTCCTTACGCTGTATATTGGATACCAAATTGCGCATCTGTTCTATGTTAGTCTATGGGTAAAAAAAATATGTCAGAAGGGTGAAATATACGCGCGTAACTTGTATGCTACACCGTATATGTAATACCAAAATTGCGTAAAATCTGGCTGCATATGTAATGAAGGCCAAAGTTCTTAAAATATTTGTCTATTTCATCACCTGCTTTGTCCTATAAAACTTTGAGGACTAGATTACAAGTGGAGCACTAAATATTGCTTGTGCTTGCCATATTAGCGCTCCACTAAGTAATACCAGCGCACGCTAATATGCGCTGGTATTAAAAGCTAAGCGCTATGTAAATACAAGACGGCATTATAACCTCTCGCAGCAAAGGGGGTAAGTAGCGCAGTGATGGCAGCAAATTTAAATATATAAGTAAATGATTATATACATATATATTTATGTGTCAATTTGTGTTTATACACATATTAACACAAAAAATATATGTATATAAGCATATACATATATATTTACTGGGAATACACAGTTCCCATAGACCGCAATGTAAAGGCACTTTTCTGCGCCATTTTTTTTCAAACATCCCAAACCTGCCAACTTTACCCCAAAATACTGCCTAGTACAGTTAATTTATTAAAAAATAAAGATGCTGCTATCTTTATTTTTTAATAAAATACACCACACTGTATTTTAGGGGCATTTGGGGCACATTTATAAAATGAACCAGAGATCTGATCTCTGGTTAATTTTATCAGCGCTTATTGTTACCGCAAGCTCGTGGTAGCAATAACCAGGCACTTGTAATGGCTGGTTAATTATGATAATTTAGCGCTCCACTTGTAATCTAGCCCTGAATGTCTAATAAACCATTTTTTATCATTATTATACACCATTATTCTGTAATTATGTCTGTTTATTTATTTAATAAAATAGCTTATATTATATGCTTCAGGTGGAATAAATCAAATGAGTAAATATATTAAAATATGTAACTATTGGACAAGTTAATGGGCTCTCAAATTTTACATCTTAAAAATGCATTTTCATGGTTAAGATGCAAAATTCCAAAGTTGAACAATAGATTCAGGGGCCCTTTATAAACAGCATCAAAATATGGACATGAATTATGAATTATTATTTCAGGTAATTTAAAGGTCGGTAAACAATGCAAAAACAGATTGCATAAGGTTTGCAGGATGCTTAGTTGTATAAGAGATATTAGCAGCAGAACAAAATAAATATTTGTGCCACGTTACAGGTTTCATCTCAAACATTGTGTATACTATGACAATATAAAGGAACTACAAACTGTTGAAAGGAGATACAAACTTATAGCTAGATTACAAGCTTGTGTGTTCATCTTTTAATGCTGAAAATATGGTATTTTTTGCGTTAAAACAGCACCGCAGCCATTACAAGTCTTGTCGGTATAGGTGTACCGCAAGTCTTTTAGTCTGTAACGCAACGTAACCGCACTCATAAAAATTACGTTTTTTCATGGGATTCCCATAGTGCCGGTATTACGAGTTTTGCGGTGAGGCTAAAAAGCGAGCGTTACAGCCTAAAACCACAAGATCTGTACCGCCATTTAAAGTCAGTAGTTATGAATTTTACGCTACAAAGCTGTAACAAAAAACTCAAAACTAAACTGCTACAAAGTACACTAAACACCCATAAACTACCTATTAACCCTAAAACCGAGGCCCTCCCGCATCACAAACACTATAATAAATTTATTAACCCCTATTCCGCCGCTCCCCAACATTGTCACCACTATAATAAAGTTATTACCCCCAAAACCCCTGCCATCCGACATCGCAAACACTATTTAAATATTATTAACCCCTAATCTGTCATCCGCCCACATCGCCCCCACTATACTAAAGTTATTAAGCCCTACACCGCTGCCACTATAATAAACCTATTAACCCCTAAACCAAAAGCCCCCCACAATTAAATACAATAAATTAAACTATTAACCCCTACACGAAAAAACCCTAACTTTAACATAATGAAATTAGATCTAAATTAAATTTACAATTATTAACTAAATAATTCCTATTTAAAACTAAATACTTACCTGTGAAATAAAACCTAAGGTAGCTACAATATAACTAATAGTTACATTGTAGATAGCTTAGGTTGTATTTTTATTTCACAGGTAAGTATTTAGATTTAAATAGGAATTATTTAGTTAATAATTGTAAATTTAATTAAGATCTAATTTCATTATGTTAAAGTTACGGGGTTTTCGGTTTAGGGGTTAATAGTTTAATTTACTAACTATTTACTAACTACCTATCTTAAATAAATACAAACTTACCTGTGAAATAAAACCTAACCCGCCTTACACTAAAACCTAAAATAACAAAAAATAAAAAAAAACTACCATTACAAAAAATTAAAAAAAACTACCATTACAAAAAAAAATATCCAAAAAAATAAAGATTATTCCTATTCTAATACCCTTTAAAAAATAAAATAATAATAATAATAATAATAATAAAAAAAGCCTAATCTAGAATAAACTACTATGGGCCCTTAAAAGGGCCTTTTGGGGGGCCCTTAAAATGGCCTTTTGTAGGGCATTGCCTTGAGTTAAACAGCTCTTTTGCTCCAAATTTTTTTACAAACACTCCCTAACACTATACAATCCCCCAACCCCCAAACTACCAAGGGCCCCTAAAAGGGCCTTTTTTAGGGCATTGCCCTAAGTTAAAAACAGCTCTTTTGCTAAAAAAAAAAACACCCCCTAAAAATATACATTAGACAAAATAACAAACACATTTTAAAAAATAAAAAAAATATTCCTATTCCAATACCCATAAAAAAACACCCCAAAATAAAAAACCTAATCTAGAATAAACTACCAATAGGGCATTGCCCTAAAGAAATCATCTATGTTTATGAAATAAAAATACAAATACCCCCTTACATTACAAACCCCGACCCCCCCCCAACCCACAAAATAAAAAAAACTATCTAAAAAGCCTAAGCTACTTATTGCCCAGAAAAGGGCATTTGTATGGGCATTGCCCTTAAAATGGCATTTAGCTCTTTTACTGCCCAGACCCTAAACTAAAAAAAACTAACCAAAAAAGCCTTTAAAAAGCTTAACACTAACCCCCTGACGATCCACTTACAGTTTTTGAAGTCCCGCTTGAACGATCTTCATCCTAGAGTTGAAGTCCTGATCCAGGCGGTGAGAAGTCTTCATCCAGGCGGCCTCTTCAATCTTCATCCAGGTGGCATCTACTATCTTGATCCCAGAGGCGTGGAGCGGGTCCATCCTGAAGACATCCGGGCGGAGCTTCCTCTTCATATGGTCCCCACCATACACTGAATCTTCAATGCAAGGGACGCAATCCAAAATGGTGTCCCTTGCATTCCTATTGGCTGACAAATTTTAATCAGTCAATAGGAATTAGAGCTGCTAAAATCCTATTGGCTGTTCAAATCAGCCAATAGGATTTAAGCAGCTCTAATTCTATTGGATGATGAATCAGCCAATAGAATGAGAGCGGCTTAAATCCTTTGGCTGTTCAAATCATCCAATAGAATGAGAACTGCTTAATTCCTATTGGCTGATTCAAATTTTTCAGCCAATAGGAATGCAAGGGATGCCCTCTTGGATCACGTCTCTTGCATTGAATATTCAGTGTACGGCGAAGACTGTATGAAGAGGATGCTCCGTGCCAGATATCTTCAGGATGGACCCGCTCCGCACCTCCGGGATCAAGATACAAGATGCCCACTGGATGAAGATTGAAGAGGCCGTCTGGATGAAGACTTCTCGCTGCTTGGATCAGGACTTCGCCGCCGGGAAAAAGATTGAAGAGGCTGCCTGGATGAAGACTTCTCGCCGCCTGGATCAGGACTTCAACTCCAGAATGAAGATTGTGGGTTGAGGGTCTGGGCAGTAAAAAAACTAAATGCCCTTTTAAGGGCAATGCCCAATACAAATGCCCTTTTCAGGGCAATGGTTAGCTTAGGTTTATTAGATAGTTTTTTTTATTTTGTGGTTTTGGGGGGTGGGGGTTTGTAATGTTAGTGGGTATTTGTATTTTTATTTCATAAACAGAGCTGATTTATTTAGGGCAATGCCCTACAAAAGGCCCTTTTAAGGGCCATTGGTAGTTTATTCTAGTTTAGGTTTTTTATTTTGGGGTGTTTTTTATGGGTATTAGAATAGGAATATTTTTTGTATTTTTGATAATTTGTTATTTTGTGTAATGTATATTTTTAGGGGGTATTTTTTTTTAGCAAAAGAGCTGTTTTTAACTTAGGGCAATGCCCTACAAAATGCCCTTTTAAGGGCCCTTGGTAGTTTGGGGAGTGTGGGGTTTGTATAGTGTTAGGGGGTGTTTGTATTATTTTTTTTTAGAGCAAAAGAGCTGTTTAACTCGGGGCAATGCCCTACAAAAGGCCCTTTTAAGGTCCCTTGGTAGTTTATTCTAGATTAGGTTTTTTTATTTTGGGGTGGTTTTTTTTTGTAAAAGGGTTTTAGAATAGGAATAATCTTTATTTTTTTGGATAATTTCGTTTGTTTTTTTTTGTAATGGTAGGTTTTTTTATTTTTTGTAATATTAGGTTTTTTATTTTTTGTAATGGTTGGTTTTAATGTAAGGCAGGTTAGATTTTATTTCACAGGTAAGTATGTATTTATTTTAACAAGGTAGTTAGTAAATAGTTTATTACTATTTACTAACTAGTCTACCTAGTGAAATAAAAATAAAACCTAAGCTAGCTACAATGTAACTATTAGTTATATTGTAGCTACCTTAGGTTTTATTTCACAGGTAAGTATGTATTTAGTTTTAAATAGGAATTATTTAGTTAATAATTGTAAATTTAATTTAGATCTAAATTCATTATGTTAAAGTTAGGGGGTGTTAGGGTTAGGGTTACGTTAGAGTTAGGGTTAGGTTTAGGGGTTAATATAGTTTAATTTAGGTTGTTGTGATGTGGGGGCTGGCGGTTTAGGGGTTAATAGGTTTATTTAGTGGTAGTGATGTGGGAGGCCAGAGGTTTAGGGGTTAATAGCTTTATTTTGTTGTGGCGATGTTGGGGAGCGGCGGGATAGGGGTTAATAACTTTAATATAGTTGCGAAGATGTTGGGGTGCGGTGGAATAAGGGTTAATAAATGTAGTATAGTGGCAGCGATATCGGGAGAGGCACATTAGGGGTTAATAATTTTATTTAGGTGGCGGTGATATCAGGAGCGGCAGATTTGGGGTTAATAACTGTAGGCAGGCGTCTGCGATGTCAGTGGCAGCAGATTAGGGGTGTTTAGACGTGAGGTTTATGTTAGGGTGACATATACTGGTTTATACTGTATTTTCTTTTTCCCCATAGACATCAATGGGGCTGCATTACGGAGCTTTTGTTTCCGCGATCGCAGGTGTTAAACTTTTTTTGCTCCATATCGTCTGCGCAGTCTCCATATCGCCCGCGCAAGTCGGGGTTTTTTAAACTTGTAATGGCAGCGATATAGGGGGTTAAATAACGCAACTTTCCCTATAGCGCTCAAAACTTGTAATCTAGATGATAGTACATAGTCTGAAAATAAAACTTGCAAGAAATATACTTAATCATTATTCTAATTTATATAGCTTAGATGAGAGAAGATAGAGAGGTGATATGATATAAGCCTTCAACTTTATTACTAGATTTAATAAAACTGACAACAATATAGAGGTGATCAAGATCTCAATTGAGGGTTGGTTTAGGAAAGCTTTTCTTTACAGAAAGGGTGGTCGGGTCATGAAAGAGACTTCATTGGAGGTGGTAAGGTCAAATACTATACGGAAATGTAAGAATGCTGGAGATACATAAGGCTATTCTGATCATTAGTTAAGACTTGAGAAGAAAACACGGTAAGACTAAACATAGGCCTAATTGTTTGTGCCTGCCATCTAACCTATAGTTCTATGTTTCTAACATACTATGCATTAACATACAATGCTCTATAAAATTATATTAATATACTAGTAATGTGTTGTTTTACATAATAATGATGAGTGTATATGAACCGATAACGAGTTACGCTCTAGTTAACTGCCATATGATTAACAGACATGTCTATCCAAAATATCTTGAAAATCTTTATAGCTATAACACTTTATTTTTTCTATTCAGAAAAAGGTAAATTCCATATTATACATGTTTATTTATGGCATTATCCAAAGACTGGTATAAAATACATCTTTAAAAAACTTGACATGACACTATAACCTTCATTTGCATTTGGCTGAGATCCCGGACGGTTTTGTTGGTTCATTTGTCTTACGGTTAATAGTATTACTTTATTTAAATTCTAACCTTTCTATGATATCAGTTTTATATTTGATTCAATTTCTTTATTTGTGTCTTCTTTTTTTCCATTTTCATGCTTAGCTCCATAAACTTTTTTGCCTGCTGGTACACATTTATATCTGCTGGTAGCATTACTACAACTTTCAGCTTTTCTGCTGTTGTGACTCTTCAAGTGGACTTCACTTTAGCAAATCTATAGTATTGTTGATCCAAATTAACAAGCTCTTGATTTCAATCTGCTGAACACAAGTTTAACCCTCTAAGGGCCAGATTACAAGTGGCACGCTAACAAAGGTTATCAGGTTTATCCCGGCTGTTTGGACGCGTCGCACCCCCAGAGCTGTGTTTAACTGTTTTGCAAAACAAAAAAGTGTTGCAAAACACATCAAAAATACATTACAAAGTACAGTTAGACTCATAATAACACTATATAATGAAATTTGCTTTAAAAAGTTATAAGGGCTCATATATATAAGTACTCAGGTATTAGAAAAAAAAAGGCAGACAAAGGGCTTTCACTTAGAGATACATAAATATACATGTCTAAAGATGTATATGTATGTATATCTATATATATATATATATATATACATATGTATATATATATATATATATATATATATATATATGTTTCTATGTGTGTGCACATGTATTAATGTATTTATATATGTATATTTTTATATGTATTTACAAAAATATATACACATATAAACACAAAAATACATATGTAACACAAATATAAACATATATATAAGTGCACTGGAGCCCTTTGCATGCATATACATATGTATTTAAGAATAAATAGAAAATATTCTGCTATGTGAAGGACATTGTAATGTGAAATATTCATATTTTCATATCAGGTTAGCGCACTTAAGAGTATGTGATCGGGTTTGCGCGCGAGTAGGGTGTAGGGAGTAGGGTCCACTTTTTTTGCTCCATTGACTTTGGGGGAATACTTAACACGGTCACAATATTTGAATTTCAGGTTTTTTGTGCACATTGGGTTAGCGCATGAGCAAAAACTTTCAACTTGTAATATGAGAGCTACCCAACTCACGCAAAAAGCTTACTGATAGCGGAGTTAGCTTGTGTGTGGAAGCTTTAAATACCTCTCCACTTGTAATTGGGCCCTAAATGGGTAAATCACTTAGCATCAAATATTTATGTAATAATGAATCAATGTTCTAATGAATTTGAATATTTTATTATTACTTAAAGGGAAATTGTACGCTAGATTTTTCTTTGCATAAATGTTTAATAAATGATCTATTTATATAGCCCATCTGAGAGTGTTCTTGTAACAATGTATAGTTTTGCTTATTTTTTAATAACATTGTAATTTATTTATTTATTTATTATCATTTATTTGTATAGCGCCGCCAAATTCCGTAGCGCTGGGTACAATGATGGGGGTATACAATGACAAAGATCTGTGATACAATACAAAACATAACAAGACTAAACAAATCTAGCACAGGATGAAGAGGGCCCTGCCCCGGAGAGCTCACAGTCTATAGGTTACCAAGCCCTAAAGTGTCAGATGTATACGTGGGCTTACAGACTACTGCTGGCTCCTGTTGTTATGTTTTTTCATATGCAGGGAAGGGGGTGGGGGGATGTCTGCTCTTTTTTCCCAGCCCCTTTCACTGTCATTACTATCATTACCCAAATAATTCCTATTTAAAACTAAATACCTATAAAATAGGAATCAACGGGGAGAGCCGGCTAAAAAAAGTCTAACACCTGCAAAAAAGCAGCGTAAAGCTCCTTAACGCAGCCTCATTGATTCCTATGGGGAAATACATTTTATGTCTACACCTTACACCCTAACATGAACCCCGAGTCTAAACACCTCTAATCTTACACTTATTAACCCCTAATCTGCCGCCCCCAACATCGCCGACACCTGCATTATATTATTAACCCCTAATCTGCTGCTCCGGACACCGCCGCCACCTACATTATAGCTATGAACCCCTAATCTGCTGCCCCTAACATCGCCGAACCCTACCTTATATTTATTAACCCCTACTATTTAATAACTACCTAGCTAAAATGAATACAAAATTACCTGTAAAATAAAACCTAACCTAAGTTACACTAACACCTAACACTACACTATAATTAATTGATTTCCCTAAATTAAATACAATTAAATAAAATTATCTAAAGTACAAAAAAATAAAACACTAAATTACAGAAAATAATAAACAAATTACAAGATTTTTAAACTAATTACACATATTTTAATCCCCCTAACAAAATAAAAACGCCCCCCAAAGTAAAAAAAAACCCTACCCTACACTAAATTACAAATAGCCCTTAAAAGGGCCTTTTGCGGGGCATTGCCCCAAAGTAATCAGCTCTTTTACCTGTAAAAAAAAAAATTACAAATCACCCCCAACATTAAAACCCACCACCCACACAACCAACCCTACTCTAAAACCCACCCAATACCCCCTTAAAAAAACCTAACACTAACCACTTGAAGATCACCTTACTGGGAGAAGTCTTCATCCAACCAGGCCGAAGTCCTCAACGAAGCTGGGAGAAGTCTTCATCCAAGCCGGGCGAAGTGGTCCTCCAGACGGGCAGAAGTCTTCATCCAGACGGCATCTTCTATCTTCATCCATCCAGCGCGGGTCCATCTTCAAGACATCCGATGCGGAGCATCCTCTTCATCCGATGGCTAAGACTGAATGAAGGTTCCTTTAAATTATGTCATCCAAGATGGCGTCCCTTCAATTCCGATTGGCTGATCGGAATTAAGGTAGAAAAAATCCTATTGGATGATGCAATCAGCCAATAGGATTGAGCTTGCATTCTATTGGCTGATTGGAACAGCCAATAGAATGCCAGCTCAATCCTATTGGCTGATTGCATCAGCCAATAGGATTTTTTCTACCTTAATTCCGATTGGCTGATAGAATTCTATTAGCCAATCGGAATTGAAGGGACGCCATCTTGGATGACATAATTTATGGATGAAGACTTCTCCCGGTAAGGTGATCTTCAAGGGGTTAGTGTTAGGTTTTTTTAAGGGGGTATTGGGTGGGTTTTAGAGTAGGGTTGGTTGTGTGGGTGGTGGGTTTTAATGTTGGGGGGGATTTGTAATTTTTTTTACAGGTAAAAGAGCTGATTACTTTGGGGCAATGCCCCACAAAAAGACCTTTTAAGGGCTATTTGTAATTTAGTGTAGGGTAGGGCTTTTTTATTTTGGGGGGGCTTTTTTATTTTGTTAGGGGGATTAGATTAGGTGTAATTAGTTTAAAAATCTTGTCATTTGTTTATTATTTTCTGTAATTTAGTGTTTGGGTTTTTTTTTACTTTAGATAATTTTATTTAATTGTATTTAATTGTATTTAATTTAGGGAAATAATTTAATTATAGTGTAGTGTTAGGTGTAATTGTAACTTAGGTTAGGTTTTATTTTACAGATAAGTTTGTATTTATTTTAGCTAGGTAGTTATTAAATAGTTAGGGGTTAATAATATTTAACTAATGTTTGCGAGGCGGGAGTGCGGCGGTTTTTAGGGGTTAATATGTTTATTATAGTGGCGGAGATGTCCGGTTCGGCAGATTAGGGGTTAAAAATTTTATTTTAGTGTTTGCGATGCGGGAGGGCCTCGGTTTAGGGGTTAATAGGTAGTTTATGGGTGTTAGTGTACTTTTTAGCACTTTAGTTAAGAGTTTTATGCTACAACGTTGTAGTGTAAAACTCTTAACTACTGACTTTAAAATGCGGCACCAGTCTTTATAGGAGAGGGTGTACCGCTCACTTTTGGCAGACTCATAATACCGGCGCTATGCAAGTCCCATTGAAAAAAGAGGATACGCAATTTACGTAAGTGTATTTGCGGTATTTCCAAGTCTGGCCAAAAAAGTGAGCGGTACACCTGTACCTGCAAGACCAGCGTAATACCAGCGGGCGTTAAAAAGCAGCGTTAGGACCTCTTAACGCTGCTTTTTAAACCTAACGCACAACTCATAATCTAGCCGTATCTGTGCTCCTTACCTGTGATCACTTCTAAACAGAAACAAAAACAAACATTTATTTATAATACATATTTTTTACATATAAGCAAATACTATTTTTTATTATAACTTTATTTTCCACTTTATTAATAAATGTTATATGTATAGCTAACCTAGGCATAGGTCTAGTTTGGATTCTGTAGATATGTGCTTGTATATATTTTTATATGTAAATAAATACTGATATTTCCATAAGGACATAAGTGCAACTATTTGTCACGCTGTTGCCAGGGACGCGGCGGTTGTTGCTCTGGCTATTGCCAGGAATGCGGCGGTTCCTGTGAGCGTGGGGCGATGACGTCACCGCCTCACTTCTCTCCCCCTCTGAAGCCGGTCCGGATCTCCTGTGGTGCAAATCCTGCGCCTATGTAAGTCTTTCACTTACTATCTTCACTGCCCAAGTATAGGTGTTACTTTGTGTGCTCCTGGGTGTTGTGTTTTCTGAACTGCTGGATTGTTATTACGTTACTAAACTCTTCCTATCTGACCACTCTGCCTGCTTAACCCCTGAACTGCTGGATTGCTACACTGTTGCTGAACTCTGCCTGTCTCACCACTCTGCCTGCTTAACCCCTGTACTGCTGGATTGCTACACTGTTGCTGAACTCTGCCTGGCTGGTCCTTCTATTGGTTTACCCCTGAACTTTTATACTGCTGGATTTCCTTTTGTTTCTGAATCCTGTCTGTTCCTGGTCCTTCTATTGGTTTACCCCTGAACTGCTATTCTGCTGGATTGTCTTCCTGTTCTCTCTGCTCTAGGATATTTCCTATCATTTCACTTTACCCCGGGATAAGAAGACTACTGGCCAAGTTTGGTCTGATAGAGGAATATCCCACGAGCGTTATACTATTCCTATACATGGGACAAGAATAAATATTACATATTTCATTTTGTTTTCTATATTAAAACACTTGCATTGTTTACAAGATTTAAAATTTCAAAAAGCTCCTTTTTCCTCTTTTACACCAAGTTGAACTGGGTGTAATTTTTCCTCAATGTATCGACAGCTTCCGACAGTATATTAACGGTTTGTGCTTTCATTGGAAACCTGGTATAAGTTATTGTTTAACGGCTTCTAATAATTTCTAAGGGACACGAAAATGTTTTTGGCAGCCAGACCCCAGCTGCTGATATTGAGGTATAACACGCCATCAGAAGCAGTCGATAAACTAAAGTGCTTCCAATAGCATATTTCTCAGTTTGGGACCTTGCACAAACCAAATTACGGCTCAATAGAAGCCAGCCCTCCGATGGCATCAGAAAGAGGCTCCCATAGGAGCTTATGGAAGCACGTACATGTGAGTGCAATGCTTCCCAACAATGCGAACGCTAGCTCGTGTTTGCATTGCTGTGAACTTGTAATACCAGTGCACATTAGCGTGCGCTGGTATTACACAGTAGAGCGCAAATATCACTTGCATGAAAGCGATATTTAGTGCTCCACTTGTAATCTGCCCCTTAATGTTTTTTACCCTCCGCTTCTAATACTAGATAGCGCTCTATTCTTTGTGCATGATCAGGCAAAAGATAACACACTATGCACTATGGAATGTGATACACAAGTATTCTATACCAATATAAAATACTATTATTTTTTGATGTGAGAGTTTTATTTTGGAATTGTCATGTTTTTTTTTAACGTTTGATTTTTTTTCCACAGAATATAGCTCAATATATAAACTACAACCCAGTTACACCTTTAAATATTCCTTTAAAAGGAAACTCTTAAAACTGATTTCAATTCTTCAGGTTTTTTTACTCCTATGAAACATGTAACAGTAGCACATACTCATTTATATTTTAGTATGGGTTAAAATAAATGTCAAGTTTGATGAATCAGTGACCAGTTTTTAAAAACCCTATTAAAAACAGGGGCACTTTCAGTTATCAAACTTTACATTTCACTCGTTTTGTTAAAATACTTACCTTTTAATCTTGAAAGCCGTTCCAGCGCTTCCCCTGCCCGTCGCAAACCTCTTCATATGTTAAAAATTACGAATCCGGCTTCCTCCAATCACAGCGTTGCCTAAGGCAATGATTCCCCTGGGGGGGAAGCCGTGATTGGAGGATGCCGTATTTGTCATTGCTGACGTATGAAGTAACGAGCGGCAGGAGGGAGAATCACTGGAGCGGCTTTCAAGATTAAAAGGTAAGTATTTTAATAAAACCAGTGAAATGTAAAGTTTGATGAATGAAAGTGCCCCTGTTTTTAATAGGGTTTTTAAAAACCAGGCACTGATTCATCAAACTTGACATTCACTTTAAAAGTTCAATACTTCAGAATCACATGTTCATGCACAGTAGTTAAGAAGTGCCAAAAATATGTTACATTCATTTATAGTTTGATACTATTGTGCTAGATAATAATGATCTAGTACCCTACCTCATACCATAATTAGGAAAAGCACCTAATGATGAATAAAAGGTTCAAATTCAATGAATGAAACAGAGTGGGGAATACTGAGTGATGAGAACTTTCCTCTGTTGTAAGTGATGAAACTTTCCCTTCTTCATCACAATTTCAAACATAATGGAGGCTGCAGTAAAGGCTTTGGCATTGTGATTATTAGATTACTGTGCTGCGTCTAAAAAAAAAAAACATTTTTGTATTTCTTTATTATTAAGTTTCTACAATGCGTGGTTTGAGAATCCATATGGTCAGATATCTGCGAAAGTTATACAATGCTGCCATCTGGTGTCTGAAAATTAAAATCATATCCATTTTTTTCACTCCATTGAAGCAATGAATGTCTGTTTACATGTCAAGCCCTATGCTTATTTTCATGCTTATTTTAAACTAAATAAAACAAATCTACACAGTCAGTAATTCATGCATATGAATGTTTACTGCTTTCCAATAGAAAACTCAGAGCCATGCATGAAAACCATGTAAGAGTAAGAGTACATATGTTTGGTTGGAAACTAAGGAAAAGAGTGTCATGAGACTTTCATTTATTTTCTTTTGTAGAAAAAAAAAAATTATACATTAAGTTTAAATATATGCAGAACTACTCATTTTAATTCTACAGTTATATGTAACTGTTGTTGCGTGGAGCTATGAAGAATTGTGCCATTGTGTTGTCTCTATTTACTTACCATTAAAGGGACATAAAACCCAAAAATGTCTTTCATGATTCAGATAGAGCATACAATTTACCTACAAATACCTTTCTAATTTACTTCTATTATCTAAATTGCTCCCTTCTATTGATATCCTTTGTTGAAAAGCATACCTAGGTAGGAGATGGAAGCTAGCTGCAAATATATACCTCTTATAATTGGCTTATAAATGTGTTTATTTAGCTCCCAGTAGTGTGTTGATGCTCCCTCAATAAAGGATAGTAAGAAAATGAAGAAAAATTGACAAAAGAAGTAAATTAGAAAGTTGTTTAAAATGGTATGTTCTGGAGACTTCCGGGGGCCCCTACCCCAACACGGGCTGAAGCGCAGAGACACTATACTCAAAATAGGGGGCATACCCAGGTAAATAATTATCCCCAAAGAGATGAAAACCCACAAGGTTATCGGTATCTCCGTAAAAGTAAATACCAAAAGTGCCGAAAATACTCTCAGGGTAACCAGTATACCAAATATTAACCCCAAAGACAACCACATCAAAAAAGGAACAATAGCTACGATTCTGAGGGATCCTAAAGATCTAGGAATTAGTACCCTGGGATATCAAAAAATCGGTGCATGGGTAAAGATAGCTTGTCCATTCAAGTTGGTCAACTCAGTACGCAAGTTAGTCAATTATGTACACTATTTACTAATATGAGTCAAGCTTTTACGGCTCAGCACCCTAACCATCCTTTTTTTAGGGATACAGCCAGTGGCTAGCAGTGGGCCACAGGCACAGTCATAAATACTGCAGTATTACCTAAAAGAGAGGGGAGAGATTTACCAAATGAAATGATAAATGTCAATAATGGTACTAATCATGTTCTCTCCCTACAGACCAGAAACGGACGATTTAGCTGTGATGACGAGCAACCTCAGCCTGAAAGCACTAACAAATCTCTTCCTTTGCAGTATTCTCTTAACCTTATTTCCCCAGATGCAGTACACAGGAACCCAATCAGCCCTATTATAGAGGACGTGAATGGTGAACATGAAAATTCTCCTGCATCAGGTAACATGGCGAATACAGGTAACACTTGGCGAAGCCCACAATTGTGTAATCACGCCAATTTTATGTGTGAAACTGCAGGGAGATATTATGTATTAGCTGAGCTCCAGGATTCAGTTTCCAACCCTATCATGGGATTAATTGATACTGGATCTAAGGCAACTATTTTATCCCACAGGTACTACACACAGCTAAATGAGCTAACACCCCACAAACCTAAAATAAAAGAATTTGATGGTTCACTAATAGGTGTTGGGGGTGACTCTCTAAAAGTCTATGGTACGGCATGGTTAAAACTAAGGCTGGGGAACAGGGCAATAAGACACCCTGTCATTATAGTGGATCTGCCAACTGATTGTTTAATTATTGGTAGTGATCTCCTGAAGCAATTAGGCACCATAATTGATTGCATAAATAATGTAATTTGGTAACAAGTAAAAAGGCCTATTAATTATGAGCGATCCGGTATATCTCACAGCCGACATAACTGTCATGTTGTGGAAGAGAAGCCAGATGCTGTGGAGATTCATTTCAGGAATGACTCTATAACTAAAATCACTATCCTACAAATAGATGATCAGACTCCTTTAAGTGGCTCTGATGGTAATACTTTTAAAATTTCACCTGGAAAGTTAGCAAATATTTCCTTAGACGGCAATGTATTAACCATATCTTTCCACAAGGGGGATGCTAAGTTCCCTAAAGGGAGAGGCCACGCTAAATACCTTGCAGGAATTGAGAGAGTTAAAGAGAATCTATTTATCCCTATGCAAGTGCATGACCTTGGTAAAACCAAATATGCTAAATTGAACTTAAAACAGGAAGCTAGCTATATAAGCAAAGGCTTATTAGCACAGATAACTGAACCTAAGGTGATTAAATATCTTTCTTCCCAAGACCACTGTGTCCATGGCCTGGATGACAGGTCTGAAAGTTATAATATCACGGCTAAGTGTTTATTATCTATCTCTATAGGTAATAAATCAGCAAAACACCTGTTTTTAGTTTTAAATACTCCCCATAATCAAATATACATTGGCAATGATCTCCTACATAGATATGCCATACAAATAGATTTGATTAACTCTCGCCTCTGGAGCAGGTTAAAGGGGGAACATGAAGTATTTCAGGATGAAAATGCCGCCCTAAAATCAAACCAGCAAATGCCATATGCTGTAAATATTCAGGTGTCTAATGATGTTATAATCCCTGCTGGGGCTGATAAATTCCTTGCTCTTATCCTTACAGGTAAAGAGAGGTCAGAAATTAAAAACTTCTGAAACACTAATTTGCCTCTCCCATAGAATGCAAAATCTGGGTATAACAATGACCCATACTCCTATGGTAAATATTGGAACTATTTCAATACATGCTATTGTGCATAACATGACCCCACAGGATATAACCTTATCCAAGGGAACTTCCATAGGATATGCGTTGGAATCAATTTATTACACTTTTGGATTCCAGAATAATGTAATTGGGCTAATACAAGAAGGATACTTAACTGAAGAACAATTAATAAAACAATCCTTTGCATCTATGCCAGAGGGTCTATTTACAATTCAGTCTATTTATCCCTGCAGCTCAGAGGAAGGCATCTGTAAAATTGTAGAAGCCTCTCTAGTATTTGATCAGCCAATCAAAGCGCAAGAATACCCCAATACCCAGAGTCATGGGGGCAATGTAAATTATAATCAAGGGGATCTCACCTCTAGGTTGGAAGACGCCTATGAGATAGGACAGCCTGAAATCTTTCCAGGATTTCAGCAAATAGTCAAAGAGCAAATTTCCTTAGCTAATGGCTGTTCCAGTGATGATGAACGCCGACAGCTACGAGAACTCCTGATGTACAAGGATATTTTTGCTAGGGATTCTTATGACTGTGGGACTACAGGCTTGCACATTGCAAGAATCCAAACAGATCCCAATGCACCACCTGTCTTTGTTAGACTATACAGACTTCCTTTAGCCTCATATGATTCTCTTGCAGAAATCATAAGGAACCTGGAAGAAAGAGGTATTATCAGACCGGAGCATAGCTCTTATAACAATCATATTCTGGGTGTTCTTAAGCCCAATGGACAATGGCGTTTGTGTGCTGACGTAAGACAGCTAAACAAACAAGTGTACATGTCTGGCTGGCCTGTGCCATATATTGACCAGTGCCTAGCACAGATGCAGGGATCCAAAATATTCACTGCCATTAATTATGCATAGGGATATTAGACCATAAAGGTACATGAAGAGGACCAGTATACGCTTGCATTCACGTTCCAAAAGTCCCAGTATGCATTCCAGAGACTCCCGTTTGGATACATAAATTCAGGACATGAATTTGCAGTATTCATGCATAAGGCTATGCCTGATGCACTGGAAAGGGGGACCTTATCTTCTGTTGATGATGTTTTAATCAAAAGCACATACTTTGAAAAACATATCACAGAGCTTAAACATGTCCTCAGCCAACGTAAAAGGGCAGGTGTAAAATTATCCCTACAAAAAGCTCAATGGTGCCGCACTCGTGTAAACTTCTTGGGACATGAAGTTACTTCTGAAGGGCTACCTCAGAAGAAAAAGGTGGAAGCTATAATAAATTCTAAAAACCCAACTAACTTAAAGGAATTGAGATCATTCCTGGGTATGACGAATTATTCTCGCAAATTTATTGATAATTATGCAGAATTAGCTAAACCACTACTACTTCTTCTAAAGAAGGATGTGAAATGGCACTGGAGTGAGACTCAAGAGACAGCCATCAAGGAGCTGAAGAGAAAACTCACTCAAGCACCTTGCTTAGCGTACCCTGAAGGGGGTAAACCTTTCTACTTAGAGGCAGGTTACACAGATATAAGCATGAGTGCTGTTTTATACCAAAAGCATGATCATTTAAGCAAAGTCATTGCTTATGCGAGCAAAGCTCTATCCCCAGTAGAAGTAAAATTTAGTGATTGCGAAAAAGCCCTCTTATCTACTGTATGGGCTCTACAAAATTTCCGCAGCTATATACAGGGTGAGAAAATTATTGTAGAAATGGCCAACCAGCCTTTGCTATATCTGCAAAGTGAGAGAATAAGAGATGGGAATTTGTTAAAATCCACATAACAGCTTGGACTCTTTCCTTACAAGGCTGGCCTTTAGAAATTCGCTACAAGCCAAATAAAAAGAATCCAGTCACACAGGGGCTTGCTGAGCTTCATGACTGTACTGCTAAGGATCATGGGGAAGAGTTATTAGAAGATGATTTCCTGGAGGAACATTTGCTTTCCCGTATAAGATATACAATGAGGACCATTGTCAGACATTACCTTAGGTATATGTTGATGGGTGTTCTTACCATGCCACTATTGAAAATGAGCACAGACTAGTCGCTGGCATTGGTATAACTTGGGCAAGCGGATTCCCAAATATTTCTGTAGGTTTCAACATTAGACCAAGATCCAGCCAAGTTGCAGAACTAACTGCTGTTCTAAAAACCATTGAGATGGCTATTGAACACGGTATTCATGAATTTGTGATCATTACTGACTCAAATTACATGCATGGCAGTTTTGTTGAATACCTGCCATCTTGGAAAAGAAATGGCATGCAGAAAACTAACAACAAACCAGTCAAACATGGCAAGTTGTTCTGCGAGATTGATAATCTAGTAGTGTCAAAGGATTTAACCATACACTGGAAGAAGACCAAGGGTCATTCCAGGGTTCTAGGTCCTGATAAGGAAAGCAATGATCTTGTGGATTCATTAGCCAAATATGGAGCTATAACTTGAGAACTCCTTAATATCGACCACTTAATGGGTGCAGTTCAGGTAGAAGCCATTACCAGAAGCCAGGCTAAACAACAGAGTGAGCCTAACCTGGTATAATGGAGTCAGGATTCTCCTAGTGAGTACCTGATCACTAGTCAAAAAGAAGACCCCATTGTAGGCATCTTTTATAAATACATAGAAGATCTTGAAAACAACCCCATCTCAAAAGAGGACGGTATTGGCAAGGAAGATCTTAGAATCTTAATGAAGTCCAGATCGCAATTCAAATTACAGGATGATTTGTTAATTAGAACCCCCAAAACTGGCATCCAGCAATGGGTAGTACCCACCAAGTTCAGAGGTATCATGCTTCAACATGCCCATGATGCTCCCACATCTGGCCATCATGGTGCCAAATTAACGTATGAATATTACGTGAATACGCCTTTTGGCCGCATATGTTGAAAGATGTTCAAACCTACTGTCAAGGTTGTTTAATCTGTCCACAGTTCCAACCCACTGCACCAACGCATAGGGCGGCATTGCAGAAAAGGAGGATGGTAATGTCATTGTCAGATATACAAATTGATTTTATTGGTCCAGTAACAAGGTCATCAAGAGGTAACAAATACATGTTGACAGTAACGTGCCTGTTCACTAAATGGGTAGAGTGCATCAGTGCACCCAACAATAGTGCTGAAACATGCACAGCATTGCTCATCAACCACGTGTTTTCCAGATTTGGTTTACCCCAGAGAATCGAATCCAATCGGGGAATCCACTTCACTAGCAAAGTGATGACCAAAATGTGGAAAATACTAGGGGTTAAAAGAAAGCTCCATATTGCATATAGAGCTGCCTCAAGTGGTGGTGTAGAACGTTACAACCAGTCCATTGTGAAAATCCTCAAAAAGGTTGTGAGTGAAACGGGTAAAGACTGGGATTTAAAATTACCTCTAGTCCTAATGGCATTAAGAGCAACTCCAAGTAGTGCTACCAAGATGTCACCTTTTGAGTTGATAACTGGTAGAAGAATGGTTCTACCTCAGCATCTACTGTACCGTATATCAGACCAGAACTTGAAATGCGCTGCCAATACGCATCAATATGTGGAGAACCTAAGAAAGCACCTGCAATATGCCTTTGCATTTGCTCAAAGGAACTTAGTGAAGGCTGCAACTGCCACTAAAACCTATTATGATCTCAAAACGTCCAAAAAGGAATATGAAATAAATGATAAAGTTTATCTTTATAACTTTGGAAGAGATCAGGTTAAGGAGAAGAAATTTCTTCCATCATGGAAGGGTCCTTTTGTTATTATGGGCAAAATATCTCTAGTCGACTATAAAAATAGGATACCTAAAAATGATACTTTTATGGATAAATGAGTCCATATTAATCATTTGCGAGCGTGCCATCCTAGATCCCAACTATAAGTCATAGAGGGAGAATGAAGTGTCATATCCCCAAATGCACTAAAGAAATATTGTAGTTTAAAGATGCCTAACTAATGAGCACAAGGGCTCAAAAATAATGGACACTCTTCATAGAAGACTGTCTATGATGCATACTGTCAATACACTCACCAAGTACCACTGACTTTAAGCCAATTCAAATACATGTGTCCTACAGCTACTTAAAATTGGAAGGGGAAATTATATCAGGGTATCTGTGAACAACATGTAGTGGACTACAGATGTACCACATGTATTGATGTTTCATTTTGGTTAATATAAAATTTGACATGAATTGTGTGGGCTATAACCATAACAGACCAACCCCCCTTTTTCCTGATTAACAGAACATCTGAGAACAAGGGATTGCTTTCAAAGATTTCCTGCCTAAGGTGTGAAGCTAAAGTTCATATCAGATTGCCACTGACCCCTTCTTCTTGCTCTGAAACATTTGGCCATTAGATTAGGCAATTTATTCCAAGAAATGGTCATCTATATGGCTGTGTATTGCAAATCTTAGATCAGACACAATATACCATCTAACTGATTAATATGCCAACAGACATGATTTATTTTGAAGCTTAAACAGTTCAGAAAAATCTGTTTTAGCTGAATAAATACCTAAATATTAAATTGTCCCTGTTGTGTTGAATCCACGAATTCTAGACGTTACGTCTAGATGAAAATTTAGCTAAGCAGAAACATATATTGCATTTTAGCTGTTAAATTCATTTAAAAATACAACTGGGATAATTTTCAATACTGTATAAAAATGTACAACTCCATGGATCTGAGAAATGCATTTCAGTTTTGTAATATATTTAATGGATAACATATTCTTATATTTTTCAGGCATCTAATAAGTACATATGTGGTTTGTGTTTTAAATAGTGTCATGTGTTAAGATGATGGCTGAGCTATTAATTGGATCCATGCTCAAAAGTATTAAAATCCTTTTAAATACCCACATATTTTAAATGTATAAGAATTACTTTGTATTATGAGAACTATATCATATATGGTCTTAAAATGCTCGGGATGAGTGGTGTGACGTGGTCCACTACATATGGAACATGTGACGTATTTATACTAGAAAATATAATACATTGTAAAAATATATATATATGAATCCATATTAAACTATAGCAGCATTGATGATAAAACTGAATTTCTGTATATGCTGCCACCTATGGTTCAAAAATGGTATTGCAGCCAAAAGGCATTTGGCTGCTCATGAAGGCATTTTCCGAAATAACCTATGAGATGTTCAGATCCAAGGGCAAATCAGAGACAAGCTCTGCAAGGACGAATCAGAGACAAACTCAGAGGGCCTATCATATCGCTTCACCGATGATTAGAATAATAAAGGGAGGGGATTATCACATGATGCAACCTGATGCAAGAGGATAGAAGGAGGCTGGCTGGCTGACTGTTTGCTGAAGTTTTTGACTGATAACTTGCTGCGTTGGAACACAGTCACTATATTTATCTATATTGTAATGCCCTTATTCATATGAGGTGAAACAAGAAGTTCTGGAAGCTGAAATATAAATTTGGTTATTTTTGGTAAAGTATAAGCGATTGATAACTATATATATAATATTTAAATCAAATGTATTTGGTAACTATAACTAGATTGCAGTTAGTAATTTTAAAAGGACACAATTTGTATTTTAAGTTATATCCATAATCCTGTGTAGTTTTAACCAATCATTAATGCTAAGTAATTTATCTTTGCAAATATATAAACATATTTTAGAATTTGTCTTAATTGTAGATAATTAAAAATTTAATTCAGCTCAGATAAATTGGCATAGGAGTTGGTTGCTTGCACAAATAATATTAATAATTTCTGATGTATATAATTGGAGTTATATAGGATCAATTGTGGCTAAATAGCTTAATTGTACTGGTCTGAAAGTTAGTGGCCCATACTTTGGTATTTCATTGTGGTGATGTAATGCAATTCAATTGTGAATAAGGTTAATTCTAAAGGTATATTTTTATAATCTTTGTACAGAATATTCTAACAGTTTAAGCTTGTATAGTTTGATTCATATCTGGTTCCTATAAATATAATTCAATGTGTTTATAACTTTAACTAATATAAAGAATTTAGGAATTTATATTTATTTTATTCTTTTTTTATAAAGAATTTAGGAATTTATATTTATTTTATTCTTTTTTATATGTATTTTATTGGGAGTTTGTTTTAAAGAATAATTATTAAATATATTGTATTATAACCCGGCCATATACTGACATGTCTGTCTCTACTACGAAGCGACAATGATTTCACACATTTCCTCTTGGGTCCCTTCTCAGTCTCCCCCAAGATGGTTTGAGATTGAACAGGCATCTCTTCCTGTCATATGCCATTGGCTGACCTACTTTGGATTCCTTTCCACAACTCCCTTTCCATTCCCCTCCATAACAAGATTGTAACCCACTGTAGAGATCAATGGCTAAAACTTTGACACCAGCCTCAGATATCCCCCCATCCATCACCAATCCCCTCCCTTCGTGGACTGCTTTATGGCCTTCCTAATCAAAGTCAAAATTTGAAAACAATTCTGTCTGACCTTAATGCTTCTGATCTTTTTGAAGACAAAAACGTATGACCCTTGGAGGACTCATAGAAAAGACTTCCATCCCAGTTAAATTTCACTTCGACCTACTCAGGCTCCACTCACTTATTAAATCTGGGGAAATTCCTAAATTCTCCCCCAAGGCCCCTTTCCATCTGGGAAACTAGAATTCAAACGAACACTCAGCTTTTGTCCCCCCTATCTCACTATTACCAATGCTTATTAAATTCCCAAAAATTAACTAAAACTTAACACATCCAAGCATGGGAGAAAGATTGGGGACTAATCTTCCCGGAAAAATCCTGGAGCATAGCTATAGCCCACACAAAACAAACTATCCATTGCACGTCCCTCTTTGAGTTCTACTTCAAACTCCTCACCAGATGGCACTATGTACCATTTAAACTAAATAAGATGTTCCCCACATGCTCAACATTATGTTGGCGGGGCTGTTTGCAGATTAGAGACCCACAACACCCTTGGTGGTCATGCCGGTCATCAAACCCTTTTGGGCTAAGCTACTCACCCTATCCCAACTCCTCCATATGACTGAGAATCTGCCCCCCAAAATAGCTCTCCTCCATCTCAACTTTTATAAACAGACTTTACCTCAACGTTGTCTTTTTATTACTATTCTAATGGCGGCAAAACTATTAATTGCCAGGAATTGGAAAAAGCCTAATCTTCCGAGCTGGCTGAGTTTGATAAATCACATACCTCAGATCGATGGAAAGCTACGTCTTTGACTCTAAATTACAACACGATCTACACTTTTTGATCTGGGAGCCCTGGGATGCCGTGTGAGAGACAAGAAAACTATATATTTCCCAATACCTGATCTTCATTAACCCTAGAAAGCCGCTACTCCAGCCTACCCTGACATATGAACATATCCCCTTCTGATCTCTCTTCAAACAGACCCCCTCTCTTTTTTCCCCTTATCCCTGTTCCCTTTCTACATCTCCCCCTCTCCTTCCCCCCTATAAGTCCTTCCACATTATGTTCTATGCTAATTCCAGAAGGCCTTAATTTTTACTCATAAGTAAACTGAGTTTTCCCCTAGTCCGGTTTCAAAAGCAGAAAAAGGTTTTTATGTTAAGCTGCTTAGTCTAGAAATAAACTCAGAGACTTTTGGTTAAGAGAGAATTACAAAATTATGAACTACTGTTTATTGTTTACATGTTTTATCTTTAAACATTGCTATGATAAAAGGAGGAAAATAGATGAGATCTGATGTATCTCAACATTCATGATAATAACCTTTAAAAACATGAGGTATCTTTAGACTTGCATTAGTGTATTCTTCTTATTGCAGCATAGGACAATGTATTTCTAATAATTAATATTAAGTAATGTTTGTTCTGTTGCGCATTTATGTACAAAATGGTACAACATTGTGTTTTTCAATGTAATTCTTTAATAAAAATAAAAATAAAAAAAAATGGTTTGTTATATCTGAATCATGAAAGAAAAAAAATATGTTTCATGTCCCTTTAAGCTCTTCAGCAAGCAGATGGTGAGCTTTTGTACCTTGGTTAGACACAGACTTGTGTGGCCGAGAGCGATACTTTATTTTTTTTATTTTTTTTATTCAGTTCAAGACAATATGGTGAAAAATGTCAAGCACATATTGGCCTCTAGTTATCAAGCCGTCAACCTCAAATACGCTGGAATTCCGCAGCGTATTTGTGGCGAGGCTGATTCGCTGTAGTTATCAAGCACTACAGTCCGGCAAAAGTAGAATATAGTGACGTAAGCTTCGATCCGCCGGACTCAGTCCGACACAGATCGATTCTTACGTCACTCCAGATGTTCCGAATGCAAGTTCGGCACAATCTGACTACTTTTGGTAGTTATCAAAAAACTAGCAGGTACGCTCGCCACTATTCTGGGCCAGCGTACCTGGTTTTCAATTGTGGCGGATCCCATAGGAATCAATGGGAGTCTGACCATAGCGAAAGCTCATGTTCGCTGCTGCCAGACATCCCATTGATTCCTATGGGAAGTGTGTACCCCTAACACCCTAACATGTACCCCGAGTCTAAACACCCCTAATCTGCCCCCCCTACACCGCCGCAACTAAATAAATGTATTACCCCCTAAACCGCCGCTCCCGGAGCCCACCGCCACTCTAATAAACTTATTAACCCCTAAACCGCCACTCCCGGAGCCCACCCCCACTCTAATAAACTTATTAACCCCTAAACCGCCGCTCCCGGACCACGCTGCAACTATAATAAATATGTTAACCGCTAAACCACTGCTCCAGGACCCAGCCGCAACTATAATAAATATGTTAACCCCTAAACCGCCACTCCAGGACCCCGCCGCCACCTACATAATACCTATTAACCCCTATCCTCCCCCCCACACTGCCGCCACCTATAATAAATTTATTAACTCCTATCCTGCCCCCCTACACCGCCGCCACTATAATAAAATTATTAACCCCTAAACCTAAGTCTAACCCTAACCCTAACACCCCCCCGTAAGTTAAATATTAATTAAATACATCTAAATAAATATTATTCTTATTAACTAAATTAATCCTATTTAAACCTAAATACTTACCTGTAAAATAAACCCTAATATAGCTACAATCTAAATAATAATTATATTGTAGCTATTTTAGGATTTATTTTTATTTTAGAGGCAAATTTCAATTTGTTTTAACTAGGTACAAAAGCTATTAGTTATTAACTATTTAATAGCTACCTAGATAAAATAAAGTCAAATTTACCTGTAAAATAAAAACTAACCTAAGTTACAATTACACCTAACACTACACTATCATTAAATAATTTTTTCCTATTTAAAAATAAATACTTACCTGTAAAATAAACCCTAAGATAGCTACAATGTAATTAATAATTACATTGTAGCTATTTTAGGATTTATATTTATTTTACATGTAACTTTGTAGAATAGTTATTAAATAGTTATTAACTATTTAATAACTACCTAGCTAAAAGAAATACAAATTTACCTGTAAAATAAATCCTAACTGAAGTTACAATTAAACCTAACACTACACTATCATTAAATAAATTAAATTAATTAACTACAAATACCTACAATTAAATACAATTAAATTAACTAACTAAAGTACAAAAAATAAAAAAAACTAAGTTACAAAAAATAAAAAAATATTACAAGATTTTTAATCTAATTACACCTAATCTAAGCCCCCTAATAAAATAACAAAGCCCCCCAAAATAAAAAAAAATGCCCTACCCTTTTCTAAATTACAAAAGTTAACAGCTCTATTACCTTACCTGCCCTTAAAAGTTCTTTTTGCAGGGCATGCCCCAAAGTAATCAGCTCTTTTGCATGTAAAAAAAAAATACAACCCCCCCAACATTAAAACCCACCACCCACATACCCCTACTCTAACCCACCCAAACCCCCTTAAAAAAAACTAACACTAACCCCCTGAAGATCTTAAAAAAAAAGAAAAAAGTGGTCCCAAAAACGTATGCTATTATAAAAAGCGTATACTTTATTTCATATTTTAAAACAGCATAGAATACAAAAATAAAAGTGTAAGAAAAGGTCTAACGCGTTTCGGCTAGCTGTTGCCGTATTCATAGACCATAACTTATGATCACTCTGCCTGCTTTATATAGGTCCTTAATCAACCTGTTAATTATTTCTATCTGTTTGATTTAACCTGTTAACTCCTGACATTTGAAATGACACTGAGGCTAGTTTAACTGAACACACCTAATAACTTTAAGGATTAAAAAATCCAAATTCACAGACTGTTTAACTCCTACCTAATGTGAAACCATCTTAGTACATATTACATGAATACAGATAAACATTAGATGAAAAACATATATAAATATGCAGCCTAATATATAAAAGCCTTATCTATCCTTGAACACATATGCAAACAGATCTCATATTAACAGAGTAGGGGAAACCACACATATGATCTAAGTGACACTAGCATAATGCTGCTATTTCACTCAATCTCTAATTTCATCAAATGATACAGATAAATCAGATAACTTTATGATATTTACCCTCTGAGAAAGCTTAATCAAACAGTAAAGATACAAAAAATACAAAAAATATATAGTACAAAATTCCATATTAACGATAATTTACATAATTCACCTTATCGGTATAGTGACCCTTAGGCAATATTATTAATATCACCAATGTGTACATAGCCTAACAGATATCTATAAATAATGCAATTTAATTATACCCAGAAATTAACAAGGTCATATTCAGAATTATACCCCATAGGGACTGAATGAGAACATTGTTATCAAGAGAGCCGATAAGGGCAGTAGTGTAGTTGTTTGTGATAAGTCATGGTATATAGGAGAAGCTAAAAGGCAATTGGAAGACACTAATGTCTATAAAAAAGTCTCCTCTAACCCGCGCTTTGACTTTCAGAAACAACTACTTCTTAATGAAGGTAAAAGGTATGGTTATATTGATAAACCCACTTTTGACTATCTGTATGTAGAGCACCCTAGAACGGCTGTATTTTATCATCTACCCAAGACACATAAAGGATTGAATGACATAAAAGGAAGACCTATTGTGTCAGGTAATTGTTCCCTATTGGAACACTTGTCAGAATGGGTGGATGATATCTTACAGCCGTATGTCCTAGGCTTAAGCAGCTATATAAGAGATACTACACATGTCTTGAATATTTTTCAAGATCAAAGATGGAATGAAAAATATAGTTGGTTAACTATAGATGCCATCCCATTGTATTCATCAATTCCTCACACTATAGGCCTACAGGCTGTACAGTATTATTTGGATAATGACACTAAAGTGGATGATGATTTCAAACTATATGTGCTTAAAGTAATTGAGTTTCTCCTTCAACATAATAGCTTTATCTTTGAGAATGATCATTATGTACAACAGCAAGGGACTGCTATGGGGGCGCGTTTTGCGCCCTCATATGCAAACCTTGTAATGGGATGGTTTGAGGAAACATATTTTTATAATGACAAGAATCCCTTCAAAAAGCATATAATTCAATATAAAAGATTTATTGACGATCTTATATTGGTATGGGAGGGTGACGAAAATAGAGCTGACAAATTTGTAGACTTCCTTAATACCAATAATATGGGTTTGAAATTCACCAAAGAGTGGCATAGAGAACGGATAAACTTCCTGAATATTATATTAAGATGGCGTCCCTCGAATTCCGATTGGCTGATAGGATTCTATCAGCCAATCGGAATTAACCCCTTAGTGACCAGAGCACTTTTCCATTTTCTGTCCGTTTGGGACCAAGGCTATTTTTACATTTCTGCGGTGTTTGTGTTTAGCTGAAATTTTCCTCTTACTCATTTACTGTACCCACACATATTATATACCGTTTTTCTCGCCATTAAATGGACTTTCTAAAAATACCATTATTTTCATCATATCTTATCATTTACTATAAAATAATTTATAAAATATGAGGAAAAATGGAAAAAAACACACTTTTTCTAACTTTGAACCCCAAAATCTGTTACATATCTACAACCACCAAAAAATACCCATGCTAAATAGTTTCTAAATTTTGTCCTGAGTTTAGAAATACCCAATGTTTACAAGTTCTTTGCTTTTTTTGTAACTTATAGGGCCATAAATACAAGTAGCACTTTGCTATTTTCAAACCATTTTTTTTCAAAATTAGCGCTAGTTACATTGGGACACTGATATCTTTCAGGAATCCCTGAATATCCATTGACATGTATATATTTTTTTTTAGAAGACATCCCAAAGTATTGATCTAGGCCCATTTTGGTATATTTCATGCCACCATTTCACCGCCAAATGCGATCAAATACAAAAAATCGTTCACTTTTTCACAAATTTTTTCACAAACTTTCAGTTTCTCACTGAAATTATTTACAAACTGCTTGTGCAATTATGGCATAAATGGTTGTAAATTCTTCTCTGGGATCCCCTTTGTTCAGAAATAGCAGACATATATGGCTTTGGCTTTGCTTTTTGGTAATTAGAAGGCCGCTAAATGCCACTGCCCACCACACGTGTATTATGCCCAGCAGTGAAGGGGTTAATTAGGAAGCATGTAAGGAGCTTTTTGGGGTATTTTTAGCTTTAGTGTAGTGTAGTAGACAACCCCAAGTATTGATCTAGGCCCATTTTGGTATATTTCATGCTACCATTTCACCGCCAAATGCGATCAAATTAAAAAAAATGTTACATTTTTCACAATTTTAGGTTTCTCACTGAAATCATTTACAAACAGCTTGTGCAATTATGGCACAAATGGTTGTAAATGCTTCTCTGGGATCCCCTTTGTTATGAAATAGCAGACATATATGACTTTGGCGTTCCTTTTTGGTAATTAGAATGCTGCTAAATGGCGCTGCGCATCACACGTGTATTATGGCTAGCAGTGAAGGGGTTAATTAGGTAGCTTGTAGGGAGCTTGCAGGGTTAATTTTAGCTTTAGTGTAGAGATCAGCCTCCCACCTGAAACATCAGACCCCCTGATCCCTCCCAAACATCTCTCTTCCCTCCCCTACCCCACAAATGTCCCCGCCATCTTAAGTACTGGCAGAAACTCTGCCAGTACTAAAATAAAAGGAGAATTTTGGCTTTTTTGTGCATTTTTTTTAGCATATTTACATATGCTTATGTGTAGGATCCCCATTAGCCCCCAACCTCACTGATCCCCCACCAAACAGCTCTCTAACCCTCCCCCTCTGACTTAATGTGCGCCATCTTGGGTACTGGCAGCTGTCTGCCAGTACCCATTTTAGTGAAAAATATGCTGTTATATATTAAAAAAATCTCCCTTTTCTGTAGTGTAGCTTCCCCCCCCCAATACCAACCCCCCACCCCTTCCTGATCCCTTAGATGCTTTCAAAAAAATAAGTTTATTATATATTTTTTTACAATCAACTTGTACCTTTTTTCTGTAGTGTAGCGGTTCCCACCCGCTCCCGCCCCGTGCACGCGCCCGCCCGCCACCCCCCGTGCACGCGCGCGCGCCCGTGCGCGCCCCCGGCGATACCGCAACCGATCCCGCCCCCCTCTCTCACTAAGAAGCCATCGATGGCCGCCCACCCACCTCCCACTTCAGCTCCCACCCACCAACGAATGCGGCCATCGATGTCCGGTGCAGAGAGGGCCACAGAGTGGCTCTCTCTGCACCGGAGGGGTAAAAAATGTTATTGCAGGATGCCTCAATATCGAGGCATCCTGCAATAACCGGAAATCAGCTGGAAGTGATCAGGATCGCTTCCAGCTGCTTTCCAAACCGAGGACGTGCAGGGTACGTCCTTGGTCGTTAAGTGACTTTTTTAAGAGGACGTACCCTGCACGTCCTCGGTCATTAAGGGGTTAAGGTAGGAAAAATCTGATTGGCTGATTAAATCAGCCAATCAGATTCAAGTTCAATCTGATTGGCTGATCCAATCAGTCAATCAGATTGAGCTCGCATTCTATTGGCTGTTCCGATCAGCCAATAGAATGCGAGCTCAATCTGATTGGCTGATTGCATCAGCCAATCAGATTTTTCCTACCTTAATTCCGATTGGCTGATAGAATACTATCAGCCAATCGGAATTCAAGGGACGCCATCTTGGATGATGTCACTTAAAGGAATATCCATTCGTCGGGTAGGCGTCGTTGGAAGAGGATGGCTCCGCGTCGGCTCATTTGAAGAAGGCTCCGCTCCGGATGGATGAAGATTGAAGACGTCGCATGGATGAAGACTTCTATCAGATGGAAGACCTCTTCAGCGCCCCTTGGATGATGACTTCGGCCGCTGCGGATGTCCTCTTCTGTTCCATCGGTGGTCGGCTGGCTGAAGACGACTCAAGGTAGGGAGATCTTCAGGGGGTTAGTGTTAAGTTTTTTTAAGGGGGGTTTGGGTGGTTTAGAGTAGGGGTATGTGGGTGGTGGGTTTTAATGTTGGGGGGTTGTATTTTTATTTACATGCAAAAGAGCTGATTACTTTGGGGTATGCCCCGCAAAAGGCCCTTTTAAGGGCTGGTAAGGTAATAGTACTGTTAACTTTTGTAATTTAGAATAGGGTAGGGCATTTTTTTATTTTGGGGGGCTTTGTTATTTTATTAGGGGGCTTAGATTAGGTGTAATTAGATTAAAAATCTTGTAATTTTTTTATTTTTTGTACTTTAGTTAGTTAATTTAATTGTATTTAATTGTAGGTATTTGTAGTTAATTAATTTAATTTATTTGATAGTGTAGTGTTAGGTTTAATTGTAACTTAGGTTAGGATTTATTTTACAGGTAAATTTGTATTTCTTTTAGCTAGGTAGTTATTAAATAGTTAATAACTATTTAATAACTATTCTACCTAGTTAAAATAAATACAAAGTTACCTGTAAACAAATATAAATCCTAAAATAGCTACAATGTAATTATTAATTACATTGTAGCTATCTTAGGGTTTATTTTACAGGTAAGTATTTATTTTTAAATAGGAATAATTTATTTAATTATAGTGTAGTGTTAGGTGTAATTGTAACTTAGGTTAGTTTTTATTTTACAGGTAAATTTGACTTTATTTTATCTAGGTAGCTATTAAATAGTTAATAACTATTTAATAGCTATTGTACCTAGTTAAAATAAATTGAAATTTGCCTGTAAAATAAAAAAAAAATCCTAAAATAGCTACAATGTAATTATTAATTACATTGTAGCTATATTAGGGGTTATTTTATAGGCAAGTATTTAGTTTTAACTAGGAATAATTTAGTTAATAATAGTAAATTTATTTAGATTTATTTAATTAATAATTAAGTTAGGGGGGTGTTAGGGTTAGGGTTAGACTTAGGTTCCGCGCTGCGGAATCTGTTGGCGCTCTACAAATACCTGATAATAATAATAATAATAGTTTAGGGGTTAATAATTTTATTATAGGTTGCGGTGGTATAGGCGGCAGGATAGGGGTTAATAAGTTTATTATAGGTGGCGACGGTGTAGGGGGGCAGATTAGGGGTTAATACATTTAATATAGGTGGCGGCGGGGTCCGGGAGCGGCGGTTTAGGGGTTAAACAATTTATTTAGCTGCGGCGGGGTACGGGATTCGCAGGATAGGGGTTAATAAATTTATTATAGGCGGCGGCGGTATAGGGGGGACAGGATAGGGGTTAAAAGGTATAATGTAAGTGGCGGCAGGGTCCAGGAGCAGCGGTTTAGGGGTTAATACATTTATTATAGTTGCGGCGGGGTCTAGGAGCGGCGGTTTAGGAGTTCATAACTTTATTTAGTTGCGGGGGGCTCCAGGGGCACCAGTATAGGGGGTAGAACAGTGTAGTTTAGTGTGGGTGCTTAGTTACAGCTTATCAATAAAGCTGGGAAAAAGCCGAAGAGCAGCGAGATCAGATGAGTGATAACTATCACAGTCCGCTGCTCATCGCCCCGTACTTGGTGCGCAGCTTTTTGACAGCTTTTTTGATAACTTTCGCGAACATATTCAGGTCAGCGGCGGTGATGTGAGGCGAGCTTAGGCGAGCGTATTGGGGCCGTCAAAGGCAGGTAAGTAGACACGTTGATAACTAGAGGCCACAGTCTTCTGCAAAAATCAGTACATCTGGGATATGCATGATTGTCAGGGGTTGGAAGATCTGCCCACTGTTCCTTTTTCTCAGCTTCCCCCTCAGGGTAAATGTCCCAGTTTCCACGGATTGCCCAGGCTCCTTCTACAGCATCCCACAACTCTGCCCAACCCTGTCCAAAATTCCCCCCCGCCCATGGAACACCAAGGGCCCCTTAGCATCCTGTCCCGGAAAAACTCTAGGAAATGTAAGGTTGCATGATGTCACATGTATGCAACATACACATGCTGCTTTTGTCATCACATATGATAGTATTTTCCTGTATGATTGATTTTAAATAGACCCGATAGACTTTCACAAAATACCTTTAGATTTAAATATCAATTCAGGGTAAAAAAAATGTTTTATTTTTACTGCTTTGCTAAAGGAACGGTGCACCCCTTCACCCAATCTCACGTATATATATATATATATATATATATATATATATATATATATATATATATATATATACAGGTAGCCCTCAGTTTACGCCGGGGTTAGGTTCCAGAAGGAATAGTTGTAAATCGAAACCGTTGTAAATTGAAACCCATTTTATAATGTAAGTCAATGGGAAGTGAGGGAGTTAGGTTCCAGACCCCTCTCAAAATTGACATAAGTAACACCTAATACATTTTTTTAAAGCTTTGAAATGAAGACTTTAAATGCTAAACAGCATTATAAACCTAATAAAATAATCACACAACAAAGAATATATAATTAAACTAAGTTAAATGAACAAAAACATTTGCTAAACAGCATTATAAACCTAATAAAATAATCACACAACACAGACTTCACTTGCATTTTTCTGCAAACAGTTCTTTCTATGCATTCCAATCTGGACTGATTTCTAGACAGGAAGATCTTGTTCCTTTGAAATCTGCTCGATAGCTCAGGTTAAACTGATTAATTTCAGTTTGCTTGGCTTTGCTGCAACACAAGCGGACAGCTCCACCTACTGGCTATTTTAATAAATGCACTGCTTCTCAATGCTTTTCTTTTTTTTTTTAATTTCTTTTTTTCTTTATTTAAATCCAGCAAAGTTTAACAAAAACCATATCAATAAATGAAAACATACTTCAAGACTTTTCCAAATCTTATCTTTTTGCACCACGCAGGGTCAAAGCATTGTACATCACATAATCTCATAACAAGGAAAACAAAATTCTATACTAAAATTAGTAATTTTCTCAAAGATCGATTTAACTGCTGGATTTTAAATTCTTCCTTATCCCCTGAGCGGGGAGGACAACACATAGACAAATAGACAGATAGACAACACACTGAAAAGGGGGAAAAAAAGAAAAAAAGGAAAAGGAGAGACAGAAAAAAAAAAAAAAACCCCAGCTCCCCTACCCCTCTGCAGCCCACCCACCGTTTATTTTCAAAGACCCTCAATCCATGACTGAGGAAAAACATCTAATAATGTCAATTCAGCAAAACTAATTGATTGCAAAAATGGGTAAAGAATCCATTTTTGAAGTGGTCTTGGGTAAGTTAGAATAGCTGGAGACCATTTCCATAGGAAGTTCTTAATCCTTTTTTCTGACGCATTCTTAAGATGGTATGATTCATATACTATTTGTTCCTGGATATATTTAAAGATCAAAGCTAACCCTGGTACATGCTTAGCCTTCCAATTTTTAAGCAAGCAGCTTCTAACCACTAATATAATAGTATTAAGACTATTTCTAGTACTATTACTAATAGCATTTTGTGAAGGAACCAAGAGCAAGACTTCCTCCAAAGACAATCCTATCGACACTTTGTATAGTTTATTAAACCAAAAAATTATCTTTAACCAGAGCTGTCTAACTCTAGGACAAGACCAAAACATGTGCCCTGTATCCGCTTTATTATAATAACAGCGTGGACATCTGCTAACCATTGTTATATAAAACTTAGATAATCTAAGAGGAGATAGATAGAAATTATTAATCAGCTTCATATGAGATTCCCTCATGCCCATTGGAACTCTACATTTATAAAGAGAGTCAAAACTCTGTTTAATTTTTTTATGATCCATTGTAGGCATTAATGAAGACCAAGAATTACAGATATTATCCAAATGTATCAAGCTTTGTTTATTCAACATGATATCATATAGCAATGAGATCGATGAATCTCCTGCCAAGAATTTTTTAACAGAGAGTCTAATATCGGACCAAGCAATTGATAATGGAAACAGCCAATTTTGTGAGAAGAAAAAAATGGCGAATTTGGAAATATGCAAACAAATTTGCCTGGGGTAGCTCATATTTATTAAACAAAGATCGACACGTATATATTTGACAGTTTCCATCTAATAACTGATTCACAGAAACTAACCCTTTTTGAGCCCATTCCTTAAATACTTCCTGATACATTCCAAGTAAAAAACTAGGATTACCTATAATAGGTAAAAATTCAGAAAATGAGAAATCTATATCCAGGCATTTACAAAACTTTTGCCAGGCAATAATTATATTTTTAATTGTAAAAAGTCCAGATACATTCTGAGGTAGCTTGCGTACCGGCAAATGCAAAATGGCCTTTAAAGAAAATGGTGTGATTAAAAAGGTTTCCAAATCTTCTGAAGAAACAATATTAGTTCCTGCGAGCCAGTCTACCGCTATTTTAACCATTGCCACTACATTATATAATTTAAGATTAGGGAGAGCCAGGCCAGCCGATTCAGATTTTTGCATTAATCTAAAAAGCGATATACAAGGTTTTTATTATTCCAGATAAATCTAGAAAACTGTGTATAAATCCTCTTTAAATCTTTATTTAAGATGAATAATGGAAGATTCTGAAGGGGATAAAGAAGACGAGGAAATATGATAGATTTTATTAGATTAATCTTAGCCATAATTGACAATGGAAATACCGCCCATATCTGAAGATCTCTTTCAATTTTTTGAAACAGGGATTCAAAGTTTGCCTTATATCATTGAGCCGGATTTTTATGCAAAACTAAACCCAAATACTTAATAGTGTCAACCACCTTAAACGGTATATTAAATATAGGGGAGATAGTACCTAAACACATTAACTCACTTTTTTCTAAATTAATCCTGTACCCAGAGAAGGAACTGAAATCGTCAAGAGCTTGTAAGATCACCGGTATGGACTGCTGACAATTAGCTAAGAAGATCAGAACGTCATCAGCATAAAGTAACGTTTTGAGTTTCTGAGGGCCCATCTGTACTCCTATTAAGATATCCCTAAGGCGAATCGCCAATGGCTCAAGCGCAATGTTAAATAACAATGGCGATAGGGGACACCCCTGTCTGGTACCTCTCTGAAGAACTATCTTAGGAGACAAAGATCCATTAATAAGCAAGAAAGATATTGGTTTTGAATAGAGTTTGGATATAAATTGTACAAAGTTACCTTTAAACCAGAAATTATCTAATGCCCTGAATAGATACTGCCATACAATTGAGTCAAAAGCTTTGACTGCGTGTAATGACAAAATAGCAACATCTTGCAACAGGGGTTTCTTACTATTTTGATCTATATTCCAAGCATAATCCAGAAAATTTATAAGCTTGCGGATATTTTTCGTAGAATTTCTAGCAGCAATGAATCCTGTCTGATCAGGATGGATAATTTTATGGAGGCCCATTGAAAGCCTAGAAGAAATAATAGCCATTAAAATCTTGTAATCTGAATTAAGCACAGAAATTGGCCTATAAGATGCTGGATCTTCCACATTTTTACCTTTCTTTAATATCAGGGATATGTTAGCTGCAGAGAAAGAACTCGAGATAGTATCATCAGCCGAAAAATAGTGATTAAACAATTTTTCCAAAATTGGCAGAAGATCTTCACCAAAACATTTATAAAGCTCTGCTGGCAGCCCATCCGGCCCTGGTGCTTTGCTTAGTTTAAGATTATTTATAGCATTTCTTATTTCATTGATAGAGATGGGTGCATTAATTGAGGTTAAATCGTCCACCTGTATTTGAGGCATCTTTATCTTAGTCCAAAATATTTCTTGATTCAACGCATCTGATAATAGGAAAAAAAAAACTCAGAAATTTCTCTAGATTCAGTAAAGCGATCATTACCAGTCTGAATAGCAAGAATCGCATTTTTTTTTCCTGATTTTAGTTAACCTAGCAAGATGTTTAGCTGAGCAACCATGGAAGCCTTTAAATTGCAAACTAATTTTGACTTCCTCCTCTAGTGATCTTTTCTTTAAAAATATATCTCTTTCTCTCCTATTATCTAGATATGTCCTCCAATTAAGTTCTGTACGATCTGAACAATATTTTCTGAAAGAATTCCTCACTTTATTATTAATCTGGACTTCCCATGCTCTATTTTTTTTCTTAACTAAGCTTATATAGGCCTGGATTTCTCCTCTAATCACCGTTTTAAACGCCTCCCAAAATATTTCAGGTTTTTCAAAATAATTCATATTATGAGAACAATATTCCTGCCACACGAACTTCAATTTGTTAATGAATCTAGGGTTAGAACATAAATATCTAGGAAAAAAGAATCTAGGTATATGGGCCCTATTTTCAGTTATTGAGAGAGATAATGAAATGATTGCGTGGTCAGATATTATAATTTCTCCAATCTCCGCCTCTAATTTGTGTACATCAAGAATTTCAGAAGTTAAAAAGAAATCTATTCGAGAAAATGTTCTATGAACTTTTGACTCACATGAAAAGACCTGTATATCCGGATTCTTGATTCTCCACACATCAACCAATTTTAACATTTGGCAAAATTGTTTCAAACATTTTGCATTTCTATAATATTGTATTCTATTTTTCTTAGAAAGCCTATCCAACGTAGGACATAATGTTGCATTAAAATCTCCTCCTAAAATAATAGCTTCTGAGATAAAAGGAGTTAGCCTTACTCTTATTTCCTCCCAAAATGCACTAGAAAATGTATTAGGTGCGTAGATATTACATAAAACAAAATTTACATTTTTTTATTTGAATTTGCAACAATATAAATCTAGCGGCTGGGTCTATTTCTACATTAAGAACCTTATATTCTAGATCTCTATGTATAAGAATCACTACCCCACATTTTCTAGTGCTCCCAGATGAGGAAATAACTTTCCCCACCCATTTAATTCTCAATTTAGCTGCCTCTTGTTCATTAATATGTGTCTCTTGAAGAAAGACAATATCAGGTTTATTTCTGGCTAATGTTTTGATAATCAATTTGCGTTTACTAGGGGAGGAAATACCCCCTACATTCCATGACAAGAATCTAATTCCTTCAGTCATTAAAAATCTTCAAGAGATATACTATATACAGGGTTTATAAAACGATTATATACTGGAGAGGGTGCACAGGGGGGAGGGGGGGGGAAAGAAAGAGAGAGAAAAAAAAAAAAAGAAGAGAGGGGGAGGGGAAAAACAAAAAGACAAAACAACAAATTCAACCTAACAGAAACATACGTGCTAATAATACTGACCTCTATACAGAATAATATAGCTTCACTGAAAACTATTATAAACAACTATTCAGCACCTAAATACTTCCTGATTTCGGTGACATCATTAAAGATTAATTTAGCATCCCCCTCCTCAACTAAAATACGAGCCGGGTATAGCAGATGTGCTTTGATACCTTTTTTTATTAATTGTGTACAATATGGGGCCATTAATCTCCTTTTGGAAGAAGTCTCAGATGAGAAATCTTGGAATAACAAGACTTTGTTATTTGTTATTTCCACTTTTTTTATAACATTTTAACAGTTCAATTTTGTCTTGGAATTTTAAAAACTTGACTATACACAACCTATTTTTTACAATACCATCTGTGCCTAATCTTTTGGGGCCAAGCCTATGTGCTCTCTCAATTATAAGTGGTAACATATGAGTTGGCATCCCCACTGCTTGAGGTAAGGTATAAGAAATACATTTTATTAAGTCCTCAAATTCAGGGCTTTCAGGGAGGCCCACTAACCTAACATTATTATGCCTGGAGCGATCTTTCAAATCCTCCAGGAGAAGCTGCATATTTTTAATTTTAGAATCTTGTTTATGGATTATAGATTCCTGTACATTCATTTGATCCTCTAAATCAGAGATTCGGCTTTCAGCTTCTAGCAGCCTAGTTGAAAACTGTCTGACTTCAGTAGATAATGTAGTTATTTCCATTGAGATAGTACCTAATTCCTTTTTAATAGACTCGAATTGTGGCGAGAATAGGTCAGTTAACTTAGAAATCAACACTTGATGATCTATTGAGACCCCAACAGCATCATTTAGACTATCAGAACTGGAATCAGTTATTCTACTTTTCTTATCTTTTGCTTTCACTGGCATTTTGGGTGAATTAATTTTCACCTGGGTGCAGAATTTTTCCATTAACAATCAGAAAAAAAAGAGAAAGAAAACGTGAAAAAAAAAGAAAATAAACAATAACCAACCAAAGAAAAAACAAAAATACACACCTGTGAATGGTGTAAATGAATAATTTAAATATAATACAGAATAAGGAAGCTATTACTGCTTCAATATTGCCAAACCTCAACTTGTGCCCGTCTAAGGGGTAAGTGTTTTTTTTTTTTTTTTTTTAAAAGATATCGTGAGAAAAGAAAAAAAGAGCCAGTGATGTCTAAATAAGTAAGTCTGACCAGTTAATTAGTGTATTCCTGTGATATATCTCATTCTCACTAGTCTAAATAAAAATATCAAGATATTGACTGCAACACTTCTCTTTGCAAAAATGATCAAAATTCAATTAAACTAATCATAGTCTAAAAATCAATACAAAGAGCTTATGCCTATTATTACGACACAAATATGCAGTTTAAATATGTAATCTAAGTATAATGACCTGACAATTCAATTTTCAAGGATAGTACAACCTCAAATATACAGGCACAGTATTCCAGGACTTATGTATCACTATATTGAATACTGAACACATCAGGGGACCATACAAACAAAAAGAAAAAAAAAAAAAAAAAAATTTGTGATAACTGATCTACGAAGATAACTTTGTAAATTTGAAAAAGAAAAACAGATATGTACAAAAACGGCAAGAAAATATGCAGCTTTAAACAACCTGAAAAGGACCCCCTCCTAAAGCAGATACAATAGCATTTGACACAGTAAATATAGAGGGCCTATAATTGTCCCACTGGAGCTTTTATATGAGGCCTGGTAACTCAAAAAAAAAAAGTCTTGCACAATGTAATGTTATATACCCTAATGTCAATCTTTTCCCAAGTAATGTATTTCAATGTTAATGCTCAGTCCCCATGCAGGAAATAACAGCGATGACAGTCTCAAACTGACCAGCTGGAAAAGACAGCCATTACCACTTTTTAAATAACTCTCCAGCATCAGAGTGTGCTACTACTATACCCTAGGGGGCATTATCACCACACAACGGGTATTGCAAAAAGGTCCTGTGTTACTCAGGAGATGAAATGAACCTCACCAAAGGACAAGATACTCAGCCACAGCACTGCACCTGCTCCGTACTTCTCTCTCTAACCAGCTCTCCACATTGTGGTGTCTCACAACAGCAGGCCGTTCAGGCAGGTAAGACACTCTTCCTATTCTGGCGGGATGCCAGAGATCCGTTCCCAGCCACAGAATTTTATGCGGCTCTTGAATTTAAAGCAGCGCCGTAGCCCTTCAGCCCTCTCAACTGCGGAAGATTACCACACCATACAGCCCACTGATGTGTATCACGCTGGGGGATGGCCTCTGTAAGTTGCGCTATCTCGGGTGCTGGTGATGTCTTAGCCGGAGCGGTAACTTGTAGTTTCAGCTTAGCAGTTCTATTAGGTTGCGGCTCTGGCGAACAAGCCAAAGATTCAGCCTCTGTGAACTTCCACCTGCGCTGGCGATAGACTAGCCCAGCTACCTAGGGTGCAACGGCACCGACAGCGGTAGTAGCGACAGGGGAATTAGCAAAGAACAGGTTGCTGCTACTCCATCATGCACGCCATGCTCAGCGTGCTCTGGTTTCCACAGCTCCTCCCATCCGGAAGTTCGGTCTCAATGCTTTTCAATAGCAGTCACATGACTGGAAAAAAAGGTTGTTATTCTGAAACAGTGTAAATTGAACCATTGTAAAACGAGGGCCACCTGTATATATATATGTCATGCAGTACTTTGCTTATCGTGCCGCACAACGTATATATACGTCTGAGCTTCAGGAAGCTCCAGCAGTCTCGGCTGTTAAGCTATAGCCGAGAGCTGGAGTTCCTGAGCTCCAGGCATTTGCCTGCATATGGAACCAGAGCGCGATTGATGCTCCGGTTCCATATGAAGGCAGATGCCAGATCGTTACAGACGGTGACACTGTGTGTGTCACCATCTGTAACGATCATCTGCTGGTGCCGGTGGGAGGTGTGGGTGTTTTTTCTTTTATATCTAAATAATGAAAACATTAAAGGCTAGATTACAAGTGGTGCTCTAACATTTGTGGGTGAGTCATATCAGCATATCGCATTAATTTGCTTGCATATTAGAAGTTGAAAGTAGATTGTAGTAGCCGCATTAGTCCAGTAGTTGAATATCAAACTAACAAGTATTGCAGTATGCCATATTACCTTTTTTATTGGACTATTACCTTTTTTTATTGGACTAACTTTACATACTAAAAGACACGTTTTCAAGAATCCTCTCTTCCTGAAGCAATGCTAATATCTTGAAAAGAAGGGGAGCTATGGGCACAGGACAGGAGGTGGAAGAGATAGCTGAGAGAATTTGCAGAGGGTCGTAAATATCAGATCAGTCTGATGCTGAAAAATGCTGGGGGTAGGGAGAACACACTGACAAGGGAAGTGCTGGATAATCTTAAAACAGAGAATTGCATGCTGAGATATACTGTATGTATATAATATATTCACATAAAATGCTGATATATACTGTATGTATATAACATAATCACATATAATGCTGATATATACTGTATGTATAAAACATATTCACATATAATGCTGATATATACTGTATGTATATAACATATTCACATATAATGCTGATATATACTAAGGGCCGGTGTTTTGTATTAGGCAACTAAGGCAGCTGCCTTAGGCGCACCAGCAGGAGGGCGCTGAGAGTGGTGCCGATTTGCTGACTGCTGCCGTGCCTATGATAAAAAAATGCATTTTTATTTTTTTTAAATTTGATCTGATCATCTGCGCGCCTGTCGCAACTAAACTGTCTGTCTGTTTATATACACTTCCAATATGCAACAATGAAGTTAACCTGCTGCAAGGAAAGAGGCACCGCAACTGGTAATGCAAGTAAAAAACAGACTTTATTGAAAGTCTATACACTCATACAGGGTACATTAAAGCTCAGGAGAGAGCTAGGAACAAACAAAACGTCCGACGCGTTTCCTGCCCGTAGGCACTTCGTCAGGGGCTAAACAAAGTTATTCTAATGCTTCTTAAAAAGGCACTTCCTGTTACGTGAAACCGAACACACCTGTCAAACAATAGGTACAAATACAAATGTTTTGTTTGTTCCTAGCTCTCTCCTGAGCTTTAATGTACCCTGTATGAGTGTATAGACTTTCAATAAAGTCTGTTTTTTACTTGCATTACCAGTTGCGGTGCCTCTTTCCTTGCAGCTGGTTAACTTCAATGTTGCATATTGGATTTTCTTTTCCGGGAGTCAGGGGAGTGTCTCCCTACCTGCCACCAAGGTGTCCTGGATTCAACCCAAAAAGCAGAGTCGACAGTAACAAGGTAACATTACTTTGCATTGTGACATGTTACGCTATAAATATATATGTCCTCTTAACCGCTAGGATTGACAAGGAATACAACACCTGTTATACACACTGCATGATTACATTGATACACAGCTTGGGATTCAAACGACATAACCGAACTGCTATTAATAACATTTATTTTCGCCTGCAGTACGTGTAATTGTATATCAGTGTACAAGCTATAACCTCTGTTGAAAGTATATACACTTCCAATCCTGAATGATCCTGAGAGACCTGTGTGCCGCACTGCCGCCCCCCTGTCCCTCCCACTCTGGGCTGGCCCGGCCGCCCGGCATATGATATTGCTTATATTTTATTTTATAGCCTAGTTTCTTTCTTTAGCCTATCAGAGAGCTCAGAGCTCAGTGGAGGACTGGAGGTGATGAGGCGGAGGCGGAGCTCACATCTTCACTTGCCTAAGTTGCGCAGCTGCGCCTGTGCTGCTGACGTCACTCACTCTGAGAGGGAGAAATTGTGTGGGATAAGCCGTCCACGGCCACCTGACGTCTCCAACTCTCCATGTGAGCTGCCTCCATCTGAGCCACGTGAGGTGACAGTCTGAATGAGCCGCAGACGACCAGTGAAGTTGACCGACCGACTGGAGCAGGTAGTAAAATCTGGAAAGGGGTCACAGAGTTAGTGGGGGTCTCGGAAGAGTGAGGGTCCGCCGGTGACCGGTACTTTACTACTGATTTTAAATGTTTTTAATATAAACCAGACAGACCCAACTATGCCCATAATAAGCAGGACTCAGGAGCCAGGCCCAGGAGCCTCCGAGGAGGTATTACTTCATAAAAGCTGGTCTTGGGGGCATGCATGTGATGAATCAAATTAATTAGCTATTGCTTCATTGCTTGCTTGTTATTTTAAATATCTTATATCTGTGCTCCTGCACATAGACATTTTTTACAGCCCACCAGGGAAAGCGTTATAATAATTAATTATACACATAAAGATCATGGGATGGGATCTATTATCTTATTAGGACTATAATAAGACAATTATTTGGTTAACTATAACTTATCTATATAAGTAACATAACATATCCATATCAACCTGGTTTGAATTGAAATGTTAACCCTCAGATCATCAGATGGCAAATACTATACTGACCAAAATCAGACGTAATTATGTTTATTATGTTCAGAACTTAAAAGCTATTGATGTACCTGCCCTCAATAGGGAGTTGCGGTCGGTCGGTTTAGAGTATAAAGTTGTGCCTAGTCTATTTTGTGAAATAAAGATAGAAATATCCAGAAAGTGCAAACTATGTTCCTCCACATTGATCTTAAATCTCACTGTGGTGTCTGTGTTGTTAATCTTACTAAACCAATGGTCTAAAGTGTTCCTACCCCCTCTCCAGATCAAGAAGATATCATCTATATATATATATATATATATATATATATATATATATATATATATATATATATATATATATAGGAAAGATGCCACCCACCATCACTCTTTAAAGGAATTGTTAAGTCCCAGTTCATGAGAACACTCAGAAACAACACAGATAGACACACAGGGGTCTCCCAGTTGAACGTTATGAGAAACAAGTTCCTGGAGAGGGGCTACAAGCAAGATCTAGTCAACAACATTTTAGAGGATGTTAAGGGCCAAGAACCTAAGAGGGACACAATGACACAACAAAATGCACCTATACCGCTGATTATGAGCACTACATTTGCTCAGAACATTAGACAAATGGGCAGTATATTGAATAAGCATTGGCCTATATTGTCATCTGATAACAAATTGCCTTGCATCAGGAATACTAAACCGATGGTAGGGTACAAAAGGGGCACTAATCTAAAGTATCTTCTGGTTAAGACTGACCCTAAATTACGCTATCAAACAACACAGAAAACTAACATCAAGGGTTGCTACAAATACCTGGGGTGCATCACTTGCAACTCGATGATAGCAACTAGAACGTTTCACCACCCACATAAAAATAAGATTTACAACATTTGTCACTCCATTTCCTGTAATACCATGCATGTGGTGTATCTACTCTTTTGCCCATGTTCTTTGTTCTATGTGGGCAAAACACAAGGAACTATAAGGGAAAGATTGTCGAATCATCGCTTGGCCATTAGACAAGCTCTGGACACAGGACACTCTGATCAACCGGTGGCTCGCCATTGCCTCAAGAAGCTACATCCGGTGTCTTCCATAAGGATTATCTTAATTGGTCACGTCCCTAAACCAGACAGAGGAGGAGACCGTAATAAGATGGCCCTGAAACGGGAGGCAGAATGGATCTTTCAGTATATAAGCTTACAACACAGTGTACAATATGGATTTGATACTTTCCCTTTAAGAATTTCAAACAGCAGCCATCCCACAGTCTCTCCAGGAATCTGTGCAGAACGATTGGGTGGGTTAGATGGAGGCGCTGGTTTACTCGTATCCCTCTTGTCCTCTCCTGTTTCTGGGTACAAAGGGATTCTTGTTGAAATATCAAACAGTTGCACCAAATAAAGGTGTAATATACTCACAGTATATATTGCAGATTACCGGCTCCTTCCCAGTGCTCAAAAAAGAAAACAATTTCACAGATACTATCATAAAAAATGTATCTTTATTTTAGCTCAACGTGTTTCAACGGTCCCAGCCGTCTTTCTCAAGAGCAATAAAAGTATGTACTCATAAAAAGTGCTTTACAAACCAAAGCATACCTTTCCGCTACACAGGCGGTCTTTAAATACATAATTGATGCCGCTACTTGGTTCCCCATTGGTGGAGAGCAGGTTTACACTCGTTGCACAATAAAAAATAAAAAACTTTTCTAAAACAATATAAAACATTTTGGTTAAACTTTAAATATATAATAAGATGCCTTGGTTTCGTATATTCATTCTTTTTTTCTGAGAAATCGTGTTTTCGCCGGTTTTAGTTCCCTTTCAGGTAGTATGTTGCCATAAGTCCTCTCTCAGGTCCGATCAAGTTACAGAAACCACATGGTTAGGCGTATCCAATGAAATCAAAGTTATATTGTCTTATGGCTACAAGCGCCTTTATATACAAATGGATGAAAGAAAACAGAGTTGTTACATATTTGGAAAAAAATAAATAAAAAAGAACAGAAATATTCCATGCTTGAAAAAATAATAAAAATACAAATACATTGCACTATCAGATTTTTTTTGCAATCTTTGTATCTTTATTTAAACCCCATTGGGCATATGTTTTTAATGTGTGTATCCATTTTAATTCTCTTTGGTCCAGTTGTTTCGCTAGGTTGCCTCCCCTCCAATGTACTTCAACTTTTTCTATTCCTATCCAGAAAAGGGATTCCTTTGTGAAAAGTTTACAGTTGTTGCAGTGTAGTTGCACTCCATGATCATCATGTTTTTTTTCTATTTTATTTTGATGTTCCATGATTCTTGTCTTAAGAAATCTGGACGTTTGTCCTAAGTATTGGATCTTGCAGCCACATTGCAACAAAATGTAATAAATTCCTTTATTTCAAACCTCTTCCCTGTAGCTGTAGAATCAAATGTTTTTTGTGTTCTCCTAGTGTAGTTGCATCCCTTACATTTCCCACAAGTAAAAAAAAAAACAGTCATATTGCTTATTTTAAGTGGTTTTGTGGGAGCTATACCTTTTATCAATGATGGTGCTAATTTTTGTTTCAAATTTTATCCTTTTCTATATATAACAGTGGGTTTTGTAGGAACCAAGGGTCCTAAATATTCGTCTTCCTTTATAATGTGCCAGTGTTTTTCTTATTTTTTTAATTAAGTGATGTTCTATGTTGAATGTGGTCACAAATTTAGGAAAATTATGCATAGAAGTATACTCTTTTTTATTATCTTCCAATAGGAATTATCTTTCTTTATTTTTGACCTCATTCCTTTCCTTTTCTAAATTTTTTTGGTTGTACCCCTTCTGTATGAACCTTTCTTTCAATATCCCAGATTGTTGATCATAGTCATCTATATTGCTGCAATTTCTGCGGATTCTCAAAAATTTACTTTTGGGAACTGATTTTAACCAGGTTGGGTGATGGCAACTATCTTGTTTAATATAAGTGTTTGTGTCACCCTTTTTAAAAAATGTTTTACTCTGAACTTTATTTTCCATGATATATAAAGTTAGATCCAAAAAATTAATTACGTTTTTGTCATATTCTGGAGTTAATTTAACATTTTGGTTATTGTCATTAAGTGCATTAACAAATTGACTTAGTTTATTTTCTCCCCCTTTCCAAATACAGATTATATTGTCTAATAAATTCCTTTATTTCGTTTGAAATAAAGGAATTTATCACATGCAAAAGTAAAAATGTTATATATTTGTTACAATGTGGCTGCAAGATCCAATACTTAGGACAAACGTCCAGATTTCTTAAGACAAGAATCATGGAACATCAAAATAAAATAGAAAAAAAACATGATGATCATGGAGTGCAACTACACTGCAACAACTGTAAACTTTTCACAAAGGAATACCTTTTCTGGATAGGAATAGAAAAAGTTGAAGTATATTGGAGGGGAGGGAACCTAGCGAAACAACTGGACCAAAGAGAATTAAAATGGATACACACATTAAAAACATATGCCCAATGGGGTTTAAATAAAGATACAAAGATTGCAGCCTTTGTGTAATAACCATTAATGGCGATATTTGAAAATAGAATATCTAAAAAACTTGTTTTCTAACAACAATTCTACTAATGTTGCTTTTGTGGAATAACTACTATAGTCTAAAAACCCAAGTTTAATGGGATAAACTTTATGAAAAATCATGATATTTAACCTCCTTTAACATTTCTGTATGTATCAATTCCCAAAGTTAATAGCCTTAGATTTGAGATCTTAGTTAATTCTGTATATATATATATACAGCAGATAATAATAACCTTGAAATGGTTTAGACTTATTCTTCTTGCTACTAATTTATTGCTTACTTTATAACAATTATTCATTGAAGCGGAAACTTCATGAACTACTTGATATATATAAATCCCTAACGAAAATTGCATTGGGTTTAAAACCGTGATTATGTGGTCACTGCAATATTTGATTTCTGTACCTATATACACGGCAGCTTGATCCGAAAATAATAACAGTGGATTGGTTAAATCTATTCACGTGGTTTGTGCTCTCCCGGTTATGAAAAGGTTGCTCTTTTTTACAACAATGATTCAGGAAAACAAAATTCAACTTGCTAGTTTGTGTATACGGCAGTTGTAGCCGATAACAATGACTTTTTAATTATCTCTATTTGCCAAGTTGTACTTATCACAATATAAGTCACCTACCGGGTGTTTGCCTAATTATATTATATGGCGCTGAACATAACAAAAGATATCGATTTTAATTCAAGGTAAAAGTGCACTGTATTTGTATTTTTATTATTTTTTCAAGCATGGAATATTTCTGTTCTTTTTTATTTTTCTTTCCAAATATGTAACATCTCTGTTTTCTTTCATCCATTTGTATATAACGGCGCTTGTAGCCATAAGACAATAGAACTTTGATTTCATTGGATACGCATAACCATGTGGTCTCTGTAACTTGATCGGACCTGAGAGAGGACTTCCGGCAACATACTACCTGAAAGGGAACTAAAACCGGCGAAAACACGATTTCTCAGAAAAAAAGAATGAATATACGAAACCAAGGCATCTTATTATATATTTAAAGTTTAACCAAAATGTTTAATGTTGTTTTAGAAAAGTTTTTTATTTTTTATTGTGCAACGAGTGTAAACCTGCTCTCCACCAATGGGGAACCAGGTAGCGGCATCAATTATGTATTTAAAGACTGCCTGTGTAGCGGAAAGGTATGCTTTGGTTTGTAAAGCACTTTCTATGAGTACATACTTTTATTGCTCTTGAGAAAGACGGCTGGGACCGTTCAAACGCGTTGAGCTAAAATAAAGATACATTTTTTATGATAGTATCTGTGAAATTGTTTTCTTTTTTGAGCACTGGGAAGGAGCCAGTAACCTGCAATATAACCTCTGAGGTGGCGGACTGCAATCATTCTGATCTGATATGATCGGTATGATCCGACTGGCTGCGAATGTGCAGGGGGCGGCATTGCACAAGCATTTCACCAGAAATGCTTGTGCAATGTTAAATGCCGACAGTGTATGCTGTTGTCATTTAGCGATGTTGGGCGGACATGATCCGCTACAGTGAATCATTTGTTTTATCCGCCCCTATGAGTGTTCTGTGTGTGATTATCATTTCTGCAAGCTTCTGTGTATGGCCCCTGCTGACTCTTGGCCTGGCTTTAGATCATGACTCTAATAACTGCTTTACCCTAGTTTGCTGAATATATTCCTAATATTTATCTTAAAAAAAATTAATTGGATTTTCAATATATCTTCTATAGCAATTTCTTAGTGTTTTGGTTAGTTGCATTTCCATGGCTTTAGAGACCTTTTTCTATTTAAATTAAAAAAAAAAAAAATTTGCTGAATATATTCCTGTGTATGATCCTGAGGGGTAGCTAATTTTTCCCGCTCAAACGCAAACTTTGCTAGAAGTAATCTTTTAACACAGGCAGGTTAATGAGCCTATTACAAGTTGAAAGTAAAGAGTTTGTGCATGAGGGAAACCCAATGAATTCTAACTTCAGGACTTCTGATATTGCAACCATGTTAACTTCTCCACATGGAATTCAATGGAGAACGCAACTTAAAGAAACACCTAACATTTATCGCTTGTGCAATAACCCAACATGCATTAGACCTACAGCGCTAAAGCCACAGTGAGTTATGAATATTTAACATTCCAATGTTCTTCACATAGAAGAAAATGCTCTTTTTATTTTTAAAGGGACAGTAAACTTTCAGAATAAAATCGCATCTTTCCAAAGAACAGATCTAAACTTTATATTTCATAATTGCATGTTATTATTATTTTTTTAATTTAATGTTCAAAAAACACTTGCAATTTGTCTTCAATTGCACTCTCTCCGTTTTGCTAATTATGCAAAGCCATTCAGGGATGGCTCTACATATAGCCCTCGGGAATGTGCACCTCCATTTTTAAAGGGACACTAAACCCAATTTTTTTCTTTCGTGATTCATATAGAGAATGAAATTTTAAGCAACTTTCTAATTTACTTCTATTATCAATCGGCTAGATTACGAGTTTTGCGTTATGAGGGGTGCGGTGCTAACTTGCACGTTATTGTCACCGCTCACTTACCTACAACGTTGGTATTACAGGTTTTCATAAACCCGGCGTCAACAGGCAAGAAGTGAGCGTAGAGCAAAATTGTGCTCCATACCGCACTCCAATACCAGTGCTGCTTAAGGCAGCGGTGAGCTGGTTTTACATGCTCGTGCACGATTTCCCCATAGACATCAATGGGGAGAGCCAGCGGAAAAAAAGCCTAACACCTGCAATAAAGCAGCGTAAAGCTCCGTAACGCAGCCCTATTGATTCCTATGGTGAAACAAAATTTATGTTTACACCTAACACCCTAACATGAACCCGAGTCTAAACACCCCTAATCTTGCACTTATTAACCCCTAATCTGCTGCCCCTGACATCGCCACCACTATAATAAACATATTAACCCCTAAGCCGCCGCACTCCCGCATCACAAACACTAGTTAAATATTATTAACCCCTAATCTGCCGCCCCTAACATCGCCACCACCTACCTACATTTATTTACCCCTAATCTGCCCCCCCCAACGTCGCCGCCACTATACTAAAGTTATAAACCCCTAAACCTAAGTCTAACCCTAACCCTAACACCCCCTAACTTAAATATAATTCAAATAAATCTAAATAAAAATTACTATCATTACCTAAATAATTCCTATTTATAAGGAAATACTTACCTATAAAATAAACCCTAAGCTAGCTACAATATAACTAATAGTTACATTGTATCTTGATTAGGGTTTATTTTTATTTTACAGGCAAGTTTGTATTTATTTTAACTAGGTAGAATTGTTACTAAATAGTTATTAACTATTTACTAACTACCTAGCTAAAATAAATTAAAATTTACCTGTAAAATAAAACCTAACCTGAGTTACACTAACACCTAACCTTACACTACAATTAAATAAATTACCTAAATTACAAAAAAAACCTCTAAATTACACAAAATAAAAAAAGAAATGATCAGATATTTAAACTAATTACACCTAATCTAATAGCCCTATCAAAATAAAAAAGCCCCCCCCCAAAATAAAAAAAAAACCTAGCCTACAATAAGCTACCAATAGCCCTTAAAAGGGACTTTTGCAGGGCATTGCCCCAAAGAAATCAGCTCTTTTACCTGTAAAAAAAAAATACAAACACCCCCCCAACAGTAAAACCCACCACCCACACAACCTAACCTAGCTCTTTTTCAATTGCCCAAACCCTAATCTAAAGCTAAAACCCACCCAATAAACTCTTAAAAAGCCTAACACTAACCCCTGAAGATCCACTTACAGTTTTGAAGACCCGACATCCATACTCAACGAAGCCGGGAGAAGTCCTCAGCGAATCGGCAAGAAGTCCTCAATGAAGCCGGGAGAAGTCTTCATCCAAGCCGGCAGAAGTGGTCCTCCAGACGGGCAGAAGTCTTCATCCAGACGGCATCTTCTATCTTCATCCATCCGGCGCGGAGTGGGTACATCTTCAAGACATCCTTGGATGAAGACTTCTCCCGGGTTCGTTGAGGACTTCTTGCCGCTTGGATGAAGACTTCTCCTGGCTTCGTTGAGGATGGATGTCCAGTCTTCAAAACTGTAAGTGGATCTTCGGGGGTTAGTGTTAGGTTTTTTTAAGGGTTTATTGGGTGGGTTTTATTTTTAGGTTAGGGTTTGGGCACTGAAAAAGAGCTGAATGCCCTTTTAAGGGCAATGCCCATCCAAATGCCCTTTTCAGGGCAATGGGGAGCTTAGGTTTTTTTAGTTAGGATTTTATTTGGGGGGTTGGTTGTGTGGGTGGTGGGTTTTACTGTTGGGAGTGTTTGTATTTTTTTTTACAGGTAAAAGAGCTGATTTCTTTGGGGCAATTCCCCGCAAAAGGCCCTTTTAAGGGCTATTGGTAGTTTAGTTTAGGCTAGGGTTTTTTTTTATTTTGGGGGTGCTTTTTATTTTGATAGGACTATTAGATTAGGTGTAATTAGTTTAAATATCTGATAATGTCTTTTTTTATTTTGTGTAATTTAGTGTTTGTTTTTGTAATTTAGGTAATTTTATTTTATTTAGATAATTTATTTAATTGTAGTGTAAGGTTAGGTGTTAGTGTAACTCAGGTTAGGTTTTATTTTACATGTAAATTTTAATTTATTTTAGCTAGGTAGCTAGTAAATAGTTAATAACTATTTAGTAACTATTCTACCTAGTTAAAATAAATACAAACTTGCCTGTAAAATAAAAATAAACCCTAAGCTAGATACAATGTAACTATTAATTATATTGTAGCTAGCTTAGGGTTTATTTTATAGGTAAGTATTTAGTTTTAAATAGGAATAATTTAGGTAATGATAGTAATTTTTATTTAGATTTATTTTAATTATATTTAAGTTAGTGGGTGTTAGGGTTAGGGTTAGACTAGTGTTTGTGATGCGGGAGTTCGGCTTTTTAGGGGTTAATATGTTTATTCTAGTAGCGGCGATGTCCGGAGCGGCAGATTAGGGGTTGATAAATGAAGGTAGGTGGCGGGATGTTAGGGGCGGCAGATTACGGGTTAATAATATTTAACTAGTGTTTGCGATGCGGGAGTGCGGCGGTTTAGGGGTTAATATGTTTATTCTAGTGGCGGC